>NC_142953.1:24487412-24489912 GCF_046866305.1 Octopus bimaculoides | reverse complement strand
AAACCCCAAATAAGATTACTTTAATCATTGTTTGTTAAGCTTGGGTTTGAATTTCTTTATAAAGTCCTTTTCTCTCAGTTTTCTCTCAATTTCATTCAGGTTGTAAAGTTTATGAAATGGAAATATAAAAGTTTTTCGACCACATGTTGCCAGATGGTTACTCAGTGGTATTTGGCGGACTTCTAGATTTTTAATTTGTTGTCGATGCACACGCGAGCGCTCTGATAGTGCATTACCTGTCTGGCCAACGTACAGTTCTTCACAATTTGGGCATTTGATGCAGTAGATTAGATTTCTACTTTTGCAGTTCATGTGAATATTTTGCAGTGAATATTTTACCTGTTTTTGTGTTCATATATGGGCCGGTATGAATTAATTGGCATGTACCGCATCGGCTATCATTGCATTTAGACACAGTGAATGTTTGATTTTTGTTGCTGAGGTCAAACATTGTGTATATAACATAATGCAAACGTGTAGCTTTTTTGTGCACTTTGTTAGCAGAAAATAAAGAAATAACAGTAATAACGTCAGTGAAAAATAAATAAATTGCCTTTCACATATTTATCACTATCAGTTACAAAAGCAAAAGCAAAAACATTTATTCAAATCCTTCAAATTCAACGTCACTTTCAGTATCAAATAACTGTTCCATTTGTTCCTCCATAAACATGTCAGCATCATTGTAGTGTAAATCTCCGCCATCGTCAGATTCATAGTCAGCATCAGAAGATTCACTTTCATTTATTTCATATTTCCATACATCATCCTGAGTACCATCCAGTGCAGACGACATACAACACTTTTATTTTAATAAATGTTGCTTACTGCAAGTTATGGATGGTTTTTTTAAGACTTCATTGCTTTCAAGGTATTTTCGCGCCCGACATCACAAAATGCGTCTGAATAAACATTGCCGGACAGCAAATAGAGACTCGGACATTGCTTAGAAAATATTTTTCATTTTTAACCTCGTATATAGTACGCACTAGGGATTTTGACCTTTAAATTTTTGGGAAAAAATGCGGATTATACTCGAGGATTTACTGTATATAAAAGACAAAAGACAGCCAATCAACTACAGTTGAAACGTTTCTGTCACATGGGACCTTGAAGATTGCTAGAAAGCAGGAAAGTATACTAGTCCT
This sequence comes from Octopus bimaculoides, assembly GCF_046866305.1. Lineage (NCBI taxonomy): Eukaryota > Metazoa > Mollusca > Cephalopoda > Octopoda > Octopodidae > Octopus > Octopus bimaculoides. Next base: position 24,488,764 of record NC_142953.1, on the reverse strand, counting down.
TTAATATTTAGTATTCAATATTTCATTTATTCAATAAGACATTCAATACTTCATTTCATTTTACTATATATACTATACATTCCATATTCTATATCCTACATTAATTTTATGCGAATATAAATAAAACATAAAAAACAGAGTTGGAATTCTATTGAATAATATATTCCTCTATACACTATCATACAAACGCCTTATATATATATATATATATATATATATATATATATATATATATATATATATATATATATATATATATATATATATATATATATATATATATATATATATATACAGCTGCATATATGGGTACAGAACGTCACCAACGGAGCAAATAACATGAAAAACATAAACAAACGAGTTAAATGCGAAAATAAGGAGAAACAAATTGAACACAAGACAAGTAAACACAGAAAAAGAACCATTCGTCAGTTGTCGGCTGTCTCTCGAAATGAGGAGCAGATAGACAGCCGACAACTGATGAAGGGTCCTTTCTCTGTTTTTCATTTTTTCTTTTTGTTTACGTATTTAATTGGTATATATATATATATATATATATATATATATATAAATATAAGCAAATATATAAAAAAAAACATTATTACTATTAAAAACAGTAATAATGAGGTGGCTAGTAAGACTTCTACCTAAACAGGTATAATATGAAATATTTGAATAAAGGAAGGATAAAAATACCGCTTGCCAAAGATGAAAGGGAAAGCTTCAAAAACCACCAATACAACAATAAATAAACACACGAGCAATGCAATGAACACTTTAAAGTGTTCATTGCATTGCTCGTGTGTTTATTTATCGTTGTATTGGTGGTTTTTGAAGCTTTCCCTTTCATCTTTGGCAAGCGGTATTTTTACCCTTCTTTTATTCAAATATATATATAAAAATATTGTATCTGTTATCAAACGTAGCAAAATTCTCACATGTGAGTTTTTGTATGTATATCGATTTAAATAAGAGCTAAAAGATGATCCATTGTAAAAACTTTATATGACCTATGAACATTTCGATGCAATATCCAGATCAATTCATGCATATTATAAAATATGGAATATTGTATCTCTTCAGAGTCAGATTAATTGATAGCAGACAGTAAAAATAGACAACATTCATAGTTGTCCTATAATTACATGTAAATAAACAAGCTGAAAAGACATGATACGTAATGGAACTGTATAGCATATCGGTCTTTAAACCGTTATAAGACAGAGTAAATGAGAAGTGATGCTAATTTATGATGTTATGCTGTGAAGTTAGATAACGAACCAGTACGGGACGCTGTACATTTCAGAAAACCGTTGGACTTATGAAAGTAAATAAAAAACTCAGACCGAAGA
>NC_142953.1:24472412-24479912 GCF_046866305.1 Octopus bimaculoides | reverse complement strand
ATACTTCACTTCATCTTTCTTAAAGATCTAGGGGAAAACTTGCGTGGTGCACCGGATCTTATTCTGTTTTCAACAGTTCCGGATTTTTTATATCTTTGAATAAATGAAGATATGGTAGAAAATGGAGTACAAAGGGTCTCTGATATTTTCTTGTAACTTTTACCTGCTTTCCACTGTTCAATAATTAAGTTTTTCACTGAATTTGTGAGTTCTATATTTTTCGCCAGTATTACGAAACTACTTTATGTTGTCTCAGTGCTGAATGAAGAAGCTAGCCTTTTGACACTTACAAATGACCACTGATAAGCTTATTGGAACAAACGAGAAAGTTCTAGTAAAAAAAAAATATTTTAACAGTATTTTGTGGCATAGAAACTCATAAATTTATTCTGTACGAATACTTTTTTCAACCCTAAATATTTATAATTGTATATAAATTCATTAGTTACTATAATTTATTAGTTTCTTTTGCATATTCATAGTGTATGCATGTGTATGCAAATAAAGTATTGGTATATCCCATTTATGTTCATTGGAAATTAAATAAATAAAGAATTTTGACATGTACGAATATTTATTTTCCCCCCACTGTAGGTTGTAGGGTTTGATGAGTTTTTAATATAGTCGTTGAGGGTTTCCTTAGGTTTAACATTTTCTATATATATCGGTAATGTAATTTTAGGTATTTAATTTCTTTGATTTTTTAAATTTTCTTAATTTTTTTAATTTTTAAAAATATATTTGTAATTTATATATTTTTGTTATATTTTTATTCATATTCGTATTATGACTTACAATATGTATTTTTAACTTTGATCCGTTAATAATAATAACAATAAGATAAATAGCCCGAGGACGCACTGGTAGATTTATGTATAAGGTATAGCCTTGATAAACACCCCATCAGCGCAGAAACACGTGTAGCGTTGATTAAAAATATCTTCTTTACCCACAGACTAATAACAGGTAAGTTATATATATTTTTTCAAATATTTTTTCAAATAATTTTATTGTATTTTATAGTAGGTTTATTAAATGCTTATATTATTTTATTGGATATAACTTTCTATGTGTATTCCATGCAATAAGGTTGTCCTCAAATATGAGTTGCAGTTCTATTGGTAAAATCCCAAATTTGTAATAATATTATATATGTGTGTGTGTGTGTATATGTGGGTGTGGGTGTGTGTGTGTGTGTGTACTGACAGGGCACAGATAGTGTGTCAATAGGCAGCCGGAGGAGATGTCTTCTAAGGGCTACAAGCTACAGTAGCATCGGCCCTTAAGGGTTAGCCACATTTAGGTGGCAAATATACTTCTCGATGTCGTGCTGCTACTGTTTACATATCACTCAGATATTTATTATTGTTTATATATATCTTAATATATAAAGCTGAAGTTGTGTGTCTGTGTGAAGCCTTTTTAAAAGTTTATAGAAATCCACATTTTCCACTTTTTCGTAAAACTTTTTTACATCAATAGAATTTTCTCGATGTGAACTTTCCAGTGCAGTAATTAGATTTTTTAAATTCCGTTTACTTTGTGTAATTTAAGGAGATTTGGCTGTTGTTTCTAGCATCTTTTATATTTCTTCCCTTCTACATGGAACAGCGTTCTTACACACGCCCTCAACTGAGAGAGAAAGTGATACATACAACGTCATAGATTAAACTTTCTTTTCAGTATTCTTTACCTATTTTTCATAACATTGATACGTAAAAACACACACAACCATACATACGTAATCTGTAACAGCAACATACACATTGCTCCCGTTCTCTATCTATCCCTCTTCTTCTCTTCCTCTCTCGCTCTCTCAAACGCATACACGTGCAAGTAAACACAATCATTCACGTTCGTCAATGTGGCATAACTAGAGTTGTACCCACCGACTTTGGAAGGTCATAACTTTCATAAAAATGAACATTTTTTAATGAAATTTTCTATGCATATATTATTTATTATGTAGATTCCGAATATACAACAATTTTCGGTGAAAGTGTTTTTTGAGGGGGGTAGGGGACAATTTTCGAAAATTCCACTTAAATTCCTCTTAACTTCCAGGAAAATGAATATTTTTTCGTGAAATTTTCTACAAATATACCTTGATGTACGTACATTTCGAGTATGTGGGAAATTTGAAGGAAACAACTGCGGGTTATTTTTGAGAAGTGTTCCCCACTCGGTGGTGTTTCGGAGCAAGTTGCCCATATTTGTTTCATTTTTCTCTATTATGTGCGTAAGTGCATCCATAGATTTCTAAGGAAGTAATAGGCAGTGAAGAGAAGACGTCATAAGAAAACTTTTAACTACCTCTATTCCTTTCTCTCCCTCTCTCTAACTCTTCCTCTCTCGCTCTCTCAAATGCATACACGTGCAAGTACACAATCATTCAGTAAAATATAACTCATGTTCGTCAATATTTTGTAAATATACCACGATTTTCATTAGGGTTAGGGTTTTAGGGTCAGAGTTAGGGGTTAGGGTTAGGATTAGTGTTACGATTACGGTTTTAGCGTTAGGGTTAGGTTTAGGATTAGGGTTGGGTAATCGTGCGGGTGTTAATCTGAAAAATTACAGATATGTGAAAAGTACCGACCCTGCCATCTATTATAACTTTTGTTGTTCTGTTTAATATATACATAGATTATGCCTCCAAAGAAGAGAGCTTGCTGGGGAAAGAAAGCAACAGGTTTAAAATGACGACAACAGACTGCAGCAATTCACCACATTCCTGAAGCTACTTTGAACATAATGCAAAATGGTGCATCAACATCTGCCCAATGTGATAGAATTCTGGCAAGATTGTGTAGCAACAGATCGGCAGCAATTGCTTCATCAGAAATTGCCATCCTAGCTCCTGCTAAAAGGGATTACCCTGCTATGTATAATCAGGGAAGCGCAAAAAGTTTTTTTGCACAAGCATTTCTATAGCCATTTAGACGGATGAAATTTACGTACGCTTAATAATGTTACGCAAAACAGCCTTCAGACTTTCCCTATTAATTTCATCGTCTTTTGAATTATGAACATATTTACATCATAAGGGTTTTTTCGTTGTAAGGCTTTCTTTTTTAGTTGATTCTCACCTAGCAAGATTTATCGTAGATGGCGTAATAAGTCACACCCGGACAAGGTTGGGTTATACTGCTAGTATATATATATATATATATATATATATATATATATATATATACATATATATATATATATATATATATATATATATATATATATATATATATACATACTCACATACTCACACACAAGTAAGTACACCTATATACACACGCACTCATGCACAAAGAGGCACACATACATATAATATAATATAATGTATATGTAATATAATTAATATGTATATATATATATATATATATGCATATATACATACATATATGTACATACTTGCATATATATATATATATATATATATATATATATATATATATATATATGTGTGTGTGTGTGTGTGTGTGTGTGTGTGTGTGTGTGTGTGTGTGTGTGTGTATACATGTATATATGGGATGCAGGACGTCATAAAACGTGAACAAAATGAGAAACGAGAATATAAAAAGCAAAAACATGGAAAACGAACCTTTTTTTTTCGAACAAATAGAGAAACGAGATAGGCAGCATAAAAACATTCCCTTCATCAGTTGTCCCCTGTTTTCTGTACTCCGCGTTTCGAACGTAGGGACAAGACGCGACTTCGGTAAAACAGTCGTTTCCGAAAAGCAGATTTTTAAAAAAAAGTGATTTGCAGAGGGTTAAAGTGGTGACAAAAACAGGACAGTGAGAACAAAACAGTAAAAACAAACGGTAAGGGCTGTTAAGCCATAACGATGTGAAGTGGTGAACGCTGGAGAAATGGGCTTTGAAAAGAGACAGGCAAAAGCATGTCTTGTCTTTAGGAAGGAAGTGAAAGAAAGAAAGATAGATAACCGTTAGTCACGTGTGAGAAACGAGAGAGTCAAGGAGGAAGAGTGAGAGAGAGAGAGAGGGAACGGAGAAGTGGAGAGGAAAACAATTAAAGAAAGGGTGAAAGAGAAAAACACAAAGGAAGAACAGGAGAGGGAGAGAGAATAGTGATAGAATAGAGACGGAGATTGTTCTTTATGTTGCCTGTCTCGCTTCTCATTTTGTTCACGTTTTCTTGACGTCCTGTACCTATATATGCATGTATATATACATATATATGTAGGTATGTACATATTTGTATGTATATATGCATATATATATTATTTATATTATTATATGATCGAATGCCACGCATCCATTTCAAAGCAATATGTATATATATATATATATATATATATATATATATATATATATATATATATGCACATATATAAACTGTGCTTTTATAAATGTGTCTCATCAAAGTCTAGGTTTTGTTTTTGCTTCTATTTTGATATCTCTTTAAATTTTAATTTTGCAATTTTATTCTGTCTGCTAATAATGCAGAATACTTTATTCTCTTATGTTTTTATTGTCTATGTAAATGTGCATTTATGTATATGTAAGTGTAATGCATACATACGTGTTTGTATAAATATATATGTGTAAGTGTGCGTGTATGGGCATGCGCGCGCTTGTGTGCGCAGACGTAAATATACATATGTAAGCATGTATATGTGACGACGCATACGTTGGTTTATGAATATATGTGTAAATTTTGAGTGATATGCGCACATTTGCGTATGTTTCCGTAAGACCATTTATTTTTCTTATACAATGCTAGCATGTGTATAAATTCCTATGTTCATTTTTATACGTAGATATTTTTATGTAAATGAATATATAATGATATATGCATTTCGGTATGTATGCTTGTACGTGTCTATATATATACATATATATATATATACTTTTATATACATATATATATATATATATATATATATATATATATATATATATATATACATACATACATACATACATACATGTAAATATTATTTTTGTTATCTAGTTTCGGCTCACGAGCTGTGGCAATGCTTGGGCACCGCCATTTGGTGTTGCTACATAATTTTACTTCACGAATGCTTTTCAGGAATTGACATTTGGTGCATGAGAGAGTTTGATGCAGCTGCACTCATCTGCGTCTCCTGCTGCGAAGTTGGTTAATCCGGGACACTTGACAGGAAGAGGTCCAGCCTTGTCTTGAAGACACCTACATCCACCGCATGCAGGTCTCTCAGGTCCTTCGGGAGGATATTGAAGAGCTGTGGACCCCTGAAGCCCAGGCTATTGCAGTATCTTGTCCTACATCTTTATGGCAAATTGGGAGTTCTTAGCACTATGCAGTGGGGCCCAATTCTAGTATTTGTGTAACTCTCGGTGCCAAAGTTTGGGAAAAGTCCTTCCAGGACTTATATATATAAATATATATGACCGCATGTGTATCGTTGGCGATTTTCTTTCTCCGTCTTCCCTTCTTAGGACTTTTCCTATATTTCTGATGAAGAGCTCCGCTCGAAATGTGAAATCCTCTTTCTTTTCTTTCCTTTCCTGGGCGTCCAATAACACTGTACTTATTCCACGTCCTAGCGTTGTTGTTTTTTCTTGCTTGTTCATGTTTGGATAGACTATATATATATATATATATATATATATATATATATATATATATATATATCTATATGCAAGTATATATATGTATGTATGTATGTGTATATATATATAATTATAGATATATGTATGTATATAAACATATATATATATATATATATATATATATATATATAGATATATATATATATATATATTAAATTCATATTACGACAAACGTAAATAAACAAACGAAGTTTGCTTTTAGAAGCGTTGAGATGTCTTAGAAAGTTAAAGAAATGATTTTAAATTCTCAATCGCAGAATAATACTAATAATATAGCCTGAACAGGATAAACTACCGCTATTTTGCAGAAAAAAGTGTAGGTGGTTAGCTGTGGACTCGAACTCACATCTCCGTGATTACGCATCACGATGCTCTCACCGATTGAGCTACCCCCCCCCCACTACAAATTCCTCTTCGTTTGTTTATTTACGTTTGTCGTAATTTGAATTTAACATATGATAGCATCTCATAAAGCGATATTTCTATACATCTTAAATTTGCAGAGGAATTTGTAGTGGGAGAGTTTAACTCAATCGGTCAGAGCATCGTGACACGTAATCACGTGGATGTAAGTTCGAGTCCACAGCTAACCACCTACACATTTTTCTGCAAAATAGCGGTAGTTTATCCTGTTCAAACTATATTATTATTATTATTATTATATATATATATATATATATGTAGGTATATATATATATATATATATATATATATGAATATGTGTGTGAAACGCGCAGATTTGCATATGTCTTTTGTTCATGTGTCTCTCGTTTCGTTCGTCTATAACAAGTTTGTAAACAGAGCGTTGAAGGCAAGACGTGACCAGATTGTCGCTTTGTCTGTCTATTAAAATCTCACAATACAACGAAATTCAAATTGTAAATCTCCGAGCTTAAAACCTTATTATCCCACCTTAGGAGTCTTCTATGTACTGCATGTTGCATCTCGCGTTGTTGCATCTTGAAGATGAAACAATTGTTGTGGTAATGTAAATTTTTTTGTTGGTACATTCCGTCTACTCTTTTTATCTTTAATATATATGTGTGTGTGTGTGTCTGTACGCATATATATATATATATATATATATATATATATATATATATATATATATATATATATATATATATATATGCGTGTGTGTGTGTGTGTGTGTGTGTGTGTATGTGTGTGTGTGTGTGTGAGTGAATAATATACAGTAATTGAAAAATAATTATAACATTGATGAATTTGTTGTCAAATTATTTCTGTATTTTGCCACCAGGGAAATAAATGAAAGGAAACGATTATATCTATATACAGAATATTGTTCTGATACTAACTGAATGCTCAAATAATTATAGACAATTTAAAGTATAATCGCTTTTATACGGTCATCCATTACATATGTACTCTTAAATAATACAAATATATAACCAGTGGGCCTTAGGAATTCGAGTAGCAATTTCTTAACGATATGTGTGTGTGTGTATAGACGTATATGTATATATGTATATACATGCATAAGTACGTATACATGTTACTTAAATCTATCCTATACACATACATGCTATGTATACATATATGTATGTTGTATGTATGTAAATATATATAAATCAAAGAGTAGTAGATGTAGATAAGCATATTTGGCTTTTAAGTATGTGAATAAATGTGTGTGTGTTCGCGTATGTATGTATATACGTATAAATATATATCCACATACAAAACGAGCTTAGTGTTTTTGCTTGCTGACGTAGCAAGGCGATAATGTGGAAATAAGAAATTCTCAACGAACGGAGAGTCAGTGACATGTAAAATGAAAGTGAGTGAATGTATGAAGTGTTTATAACAATGCCTAGATTTGAGCAGCAAAAGTGACTGAATGATATCTTTCGGTTTTAATAT
>NC_142953.1:24462412-24467412 GCF_046866305.1 Octopus bimaculoides | reverse complement strand
GTAGTCCTCATCTGTTACATTTATTTTTAACTGGGTTTTTTTTTTTTGTTACATGCTTCATGTGCTTATGTGAGAGTATGCATAGGTCATGTGTGAGCGCGAACGCTTGTGTGTATGTGAGTGTCCGTGCGTATGTAACCGAGATTTTTTCTCTTCTGTACTTGAACATCCTTTCACCCTGTCGCTTCTAACAATGAACACTTGTATTCAGACGGTACTTTAGTTTTCTTTATAACATAAACCTCTTCACGCTAGTTCTTGTATTAACTCCGGGTTGAGAAATCCGGAAAGACGTATCTCAATGAACACTGACAACTTAATTTCCTTCAACAGTACAATGGCGTAATCATTGCGTTTATCAAAGAAACACTTGTGAACGACTCTTTCTCTTTTGCTACATAAAAAAAACAAAAGCAATTAGAACTCTTTAAGCTGGTACAAGGTCTCCTCATCGTAGATGAACTCTCAATGACAACACTCTTACATAGTGTTCACGAAGAGAACAGCCGCCTTGCTGAAAACATCAACTTAATCTTCCTCAAACCGCACCTCCACTGACTTCCTTGATTACACACACACACACACACACACACACACATATATATATATGTATATACATATGTATGCATATGCATATATATATATATGTGAAGGCGCATTTATATGTATATATATATATGTATATATATATATGTATTTATATGTATATATATATATATGTGTGTGTGTGTGTGTGTGTGTGAAGGAGCATGGCTTACAATTGTGAGTTTGATTCCCGGTCCGGGCTGTGTGTTGTGTTCTTGAGCAAGACACTTTATTTCACGTCGCTCCAGTTCTCTCATCTGTAGAAATGAGCTGTGACATCACTGGTGCCAAGCTGTATCAGCCTTTCCCTAACATCAGCGGCGTCAATGGAGGCTGTTGGTCTTCTATAAACAACAGCGATGGAGAGCACACAGAATAAAGATAAATGTTTCTTTATTGCCCACAGGAGGCTAAACACAGAGGGAACAAACAAATGGATTAAATCGATTACATCGACCCCAGTGCATAACTGGTACTTATTTAATCGACCCCGAAAGGATGAAAGACAAAGTCGATCTCGGCGGAATTTGAACTCAGAACGTAACGGCAGACGAAATACCGCAAAACATTTCGCCCGGCGTGCTAACGATTCTGCCAGCTCGCCGCCATAATGAATAAAAATATAGCAGAGAAAAAAATTAGCTGACAAGGAAGACTGGAAGCCGTCTGAATTTTGGATGATTCGAACTGGATGTGAAAATTCCCACATCATGGCTGTCTCTTAATGCTCTGATAACTCGGTAAAGGCTTTAAGATGTGACATGGACAGCTGCAATGGAGTCTACGAAGCTGTGACCAGCAGGAAGGGACACAGCAGGTTTTCTGTCTACATCCGCACGCCGCATTTCATGTAACATCTTATGAAACGGGCCTTTGGAACCATTCAAATAGCTATGTGAGGCTGCTTGAGAATGAGGTCAAACCTAGCTGGAGAGGGTTGCCTCTGGAATTCGGTTCCTTGCCAAACTCAACGGAAAGAGTGAGAAGCGGCTGTCGGAGAATTTCTACGATTTCAACAGCCCCAATTTCTCTCCCCCTAATTTCCCACATTGTAATCCCATGCACTATAATGTGTGGGGAGCCTTTGAAAAAAAGTACCAACCGCACAACCTCACCGAGGCCGAGCTGGTGGCCAAAATCAAGGAAGTGTTCGAAGATCTCCCCAGTGACACTGTGAGGAACGCATGCGCCAAGTTCCGTCTTGATGTCATAGTGGAATCTTTGAGTAAACTATTATCTTCCAGCCATAATCTAGTTAATATTTCCTGCATTTTTAAAAATGCCTTTATTCTGCAATGGGTAATTGTAACTTCTTTTCTTTTTATGCTAACTGGCAAATTTGTCCAAATACCTTTATATGTATGCGTGTGTGAGCGTGTATGTATGTATACATGTGTGTGTGTGTGTGTGTATTAATGTTTGCTTTTATGCCAAATTACGACAGGAAAAAACTTAACAGCCTGACGAAGGCTGGCAATACGAAACGTCGAAGACACTGCTCTCCTCTCTTGTAAAAGTATACTGAATATTTATATTGAAATATATGTATGTGTTTGTGCATATATATATATACATGTATATATATATATATACATACATACATGCATACACGCACGTGGTCTGATAATTAAGTATCCATACTGTTGCCATAATAACGAAGCTAAAGTACGCAGAGCGAAGCCGCTTGGCGCATGTTGACCTTTAACTCTGCTGCGAATGTGCATTAAATTTTAACGTTCCAGCTTACTTCCGTTGTTTACAGAAGTGCTTGGAAGGAAGGTGCGTAGCATGTGAACGTTGCATTGACCATGACAGAGAAACTGCATCCAGTTTTGCCAAAAGCTTGGTCATACCTACTCAAAGTTTTCAAAAGTCTTAATCGTTCTTTACATAATCAAGGAGATCTTGTGCAACTGAAACCCAAATGTCTTCTCGGTCAGCTGAAAGCACTTTTGGCACAAGCTTGGCAGACACGCGTCTCGTACCCAAATCTTCATTGATAATGGACTGAACTGAACCATAACTAATCTGCACATCCTCTGATAACTCACGGATGGTGATGCGACGCTTTCCCCTCACAGCTGCATGCACATCTGCGATGCATTTCTCAGCTCTCTTGGTTGCGGGTCTCCCAGAACGTTCGTGAATATCGACATTTTTTCGGCCATCTTGGAAACGTCTGAATCACTCGTACACTTGTGTGCGGCTCATACACTCCTCTCCATACACATTCTGCAGCTTTGTGTAGGCCTCTGAGCAGATAGAGCCATGACAACTTTCTCTGTGATGGTCAATGCGACGATCACTCACTACACACCTTCCTTCCAATCATTGCTGTAAACAGCGAAAGTGAGCTAGAATATTAAAACTTAGTGCGCCTGCACAGCAGAATTCAAGGTTAATTTTTGCTAAGCGGCTTTACTCTGCGTGCTTTAGCTTGTTACTATGGCAACAGTCCAGGACATATTGATCAGACCTCATATATATATATATATATATATATATATATATATATATATATATATATATATATATACGTATGAAATAAAAGCAGCTCTAGTATAATAAATATTAACTACATATAATTGATCTATATGTTTAGTGTATTTTCCGGTGGTTGCAATAGCGTGTCAACATCCGTACTTGCCAGGGTACGTGATGTTGATGTACCTGGCGGGTACGTGGTGTTGACAGTGCCCCATCAACACCATGTACCCGACAGGATTGAAAACAAATCTCCCCAGCCAGTCCACGATTTATATTCTCATGGCTTGTAAAATAATGAGCTGGAAATTGTATACATAACAGAAAATTTATATACTAGAGCTCCTATTATTTCATATGTAAATTTTGTCTTAGGTATGCAATTTGACTTGCCTTCAAACCTAACGGGTACGTGATATTGACAAGCCACATAAATGGCGAAACACCCAAATGGGATTGAGAGTGAGTTATCTTGCCTTCCCATGATTCTGGGGTGTTTTACACCCAGCGTTTTGAGAGTATGTATTCTCCGCCACGCTATTGCCACCAACGGAAAATACACAAAGCATATACATTAAGTATATGTAGTTAATGTGTGTGTGTGTGTGTGTGGTTATGTGTGTGTGGGTGTGTGGTTATGTGTGTGTGTGGTTATGCGTGTGTGTGTATGTGGTTATGTGTGTGTGTGTGGTTATGTGTGTGTGTGTGTGTGTGTGTGGTTATGTGTGTATCTTTATCTGTTATTTGTTTCAGTCACTAGACTGCAGCCAAGCTGGAGCACCACTTTGAATAAAATTTTGATCGAACGAATACATCCAAGTACTTATTTTATAAAGCCTGGTACTTATTCTATCAGTTACTGTAGTATATAAACCGCTAGATTACGGCTGACGGAAACACAGCAATGGGTGACGCAACCATAACCGATTGCTATGCGGTGACGGGGTGATAGTCAGAGATATGTAATCATATATATATATATATATATATATATATATATATATATATATATATATATATAAAACCTAGGTATTGATAATTTTCACTAGTCTCGCCCGCCTGCTTTTGCTCCGCTGAATTTTCTTTGAGAATTTTTAAGTGATCTTCTTCTAGCACATTAGCAGTCCACTTAGTGGTCTCTTTCATATACACATATACTATAATCCTTTTGAGATCTCAGAAAATTTTTTCTGAATCTCCTGATTCTTTTAAGGCTCTGGTTTCCTGGTATTAAATTGATATTAATTAATATCAAATTTGTTACCCTATTATCTTAATTATATATATATATATATATATATATATATATATATATATATATATATATATAAAACTGTTTGGGTATTTAAAAGATAAATGTTAACTTACATGTGCTTATACAAAGTCTTCCAAGTCGTCGAAATCTATCGTGACGTAAATATCAGAGGCATACTGAGGGTTGAAATAGTTTCCCAATAGTTGTACACTTTCTGAAAAGAGATAATAGGAAATATTTGTAAGAACCATCTTATATATATATATATACATATATATATATATATATATATATATATATATATATATATATATATATATATATATATATATATATATATATATATATATATACATACATACATATACATATATATATATATATATATATATATATATATATATATATATATACAAACATACATACATGCATGCATGCATACATAATATATATATACATACATACTAATATACATACATTTATACATGCTTACATACCAATCTTGAGAATATAGGCTTCTCAAAACCAGAAAGGAGAAAGCTGATTCGAAGACTACAGATTCAATCCATCACTGGAACTGTAAAAATCTGTAAAACTTGCAAGAAATTTATCATTTGAATATATATGAGCATGTCTAGATATGCAACTATATGCATGAGAATACATACATAAAACA
>NC_142953.1:24457412-24459912 GCF_046866305.1 Octopus bimaculoides | reverse complement strand
TCTCTCTCTCTCACTCTCCAGGTAAAAGTTCTGTATGAATTACGTTATTTCTTGCTGTGTGCACGCGCAAAATTACAGCTCAAATCCTATGGAAATGATCTTTTTTTATTCTATCATTCCTGTTTGTATTTCAAAACCTGATCTTCCATATAAACTTAAAAGGAAGTTATCCCAGAAGTCTTGTCCTTTACCTGTTGTTTCTAGCATGTCTGAGGAGACATTTGCGTCCCCCACTTATTTTTTTTCCTGAATTTATTCACATTCCTATGTTTTCCATACAGGAGATTTGTATTTCGCCTCGTAAATAAACCAACACCCGTTCTCAAGCAGTGGTGTGGGAAAGCACAGACACAAAGACACACCCATAGTTAGATATAGACATATATGTACATACGACGGACTTCTTTTACCAAATCCATTCATAAGGCTTTGGTCGGCCCTAGGCTATAGTAGGAGACACTTGTCCAAGTGTTACTCAACCCGGGACCAAGCTTCTTACTACACAGCCACACCTACGCCAATATATACATAATACATACATAATAGATACATACATGCACACATACATACATGCATACATGTATGTATGTATGTGTGTATAGATGGATGGATGAATGTACATATATATATATATATATATATATATATATATATATATGCAAATACATATATATATATATACATATATATATATACATACATACATATATATATATATATATCTTACCTTTTATTTGATTCAGCCATCAGACTGTGCCATGCTGGAGCATGTATATGTCTATATACATATAAATGCAAATATACATATTTGTGTGTGTGTATACATACATACATACATACATACATACATACATACATACATACATACATACATACATATATCTATCTATCTATCTATCTCTCTCTCTCTCTCTCTATATATATATATATATATATATATATATATATATGCATGCTTACTTCTATGGAAGTAGATTAATAAGTTTGATTGGGTGGATTAAAATACAAATAGATAGCAAAACGAACTGGATTGCCTTTTCTTTTCGGTTTTTTAAAATCGCAAACCAGTCTCAAAGACTTTTTGGCCGGTCGTGTTTCTTTATCATTGGTAAATAAAACAGATAAAACTTTAACAGAAATTGCATGAATAGGAGAAAATTCTAATGCTATAAAGCATGCTTAAAAAAGTCAATTGTTCCATAAGTTTCACAGCAATAGGAAATATCCAGAGTTCAAACGTTGGATAAATTTCATAACAATAGAACACGACAGAAATTTGAGAGTTTAATCGTTTTCCAAGCAATAAACTATGTTAATTACATTGAAACCGACTGAACTTTCAAATCTATATCATATATCAATTAATCAAACTTTTGAACTTCCGTCATTTCCTATCGTTGTGAAACTGTACATCAGTTTTAGTAATGTAATTTTCATATGAAATCCATACAACGTGAAATTTCAATCCTGAAACTCATGTTGTCCTATCTCTCTCTGTCCTCTCTGTGCGCGTGCGTACACACACGCATGTATACACACGCACACACACACACACACACACACACATTTATATTTGACCTCACATGTCAGCAAGACAATGGAGCGCATCGTCAGAAAAAGGCTGATCACGGTTCTAGAAGAAAACAACCTTCTCACAAATACGCAAAATGGCTTCTGTCCAAGGAGGAGCTGCCTCACACAACTGCTGCAGCAATTTGACTGGGCACTGAAACAAGAGCTAAACCAGTCAGCTGTAGATGTGATATACCTCGACTTTGTCAATGTCTTCGACAAGATTGATCATGGCATGATATGTCACAGGCTGCGAAAATATGGTATTACTGAGAAATTGGGAGAGTGGCTGCATGACTTTCAGAGGGGTAGGAATCAGACAGTTGTAGCCAATGGTGCTCAGTCTGAAGAGACACCAATTCTCAGCGGAGTCCTACAGAGAACTGTACTGGGGCCACTACTATTCAGACATGCCCTCTGCGGTACAGCCAGCCAATCTGACCAGTTATGCTGACGACACAAAAGTATCACAGGCAGTTAGGAATCCAGAGGATATCATAAAACTTCAGAAAGACCTGAATGAAATACACAAATGGACATAACAAAAATAACATGCAGTTCAATGCTATGAAATTTCAGGCACTCCACTATCGGCCCAACACCAGGCTAAAATCGGAATACACTAGACCAGAAGATAATACGATCCCAGAATCAGAGTCATTGCGTGACCTAAGGGTTCACATGAGCAATGATGCAACATTCCATGTGCATATTACCAAGATGGAAAAACTGTGCAGACGAGTGATTGGATGGATTCTGAAGACATTCAGAACCAGAAAAGAGAGGCCCTGCTACTCCTATGGAGGAGATTCGTTCTAAGTCGCTTGGACTACTGCTCCCAACTATGGTCCCCCGAGAGTGTGAAACAAACTGTGGAACTCGAAGCAATCCTGCACCAATACACAAAGAACATTGACACGATGCAAAA
>NC_142953.1:24439912-24447412 GCF_046866305.1 Octopus bimaculoides | reverse complement strand
TATGTACATCATCACATGATTTATATAACGCTACGGTTGGGTATGTTTTATAGTTGCTCAAAGAGGTCGGTGTTGGTCTGCGTTGGCAAGACTTAAATAGTAAAATTAATAAAAAATGTACTGTGAATTTGCTGTGAGGGCTGGAAACTCCAACGTTACCTCAGGGAAAAGTTGAAAGGAGAGAAATTAATGCGACACAGCAGAGTTTTACATCCTCCAAGTTAACAAAAAACAAAAAATAGCAACTGATAAAGAATGCAAGACCACGTGAGCTTCATACGTGAACAGTAAGTGGTAAGAGAAACAGTGTGACAAGATAGAAGGACGGAAGAGTGGAACGAGGTGAAGAAGCAGGTAGTACGAAAGTGTTCAGTTAAGTTCTTATGACCACTAAATAAATCATTAATTCTAGAAACAGTCGTGGCAATTCCACCACACTTAATCAATTTACACATCGCGACACAAACGTCAAAAATACTTATAAATCTTATTTAAAACATATGCGAGTGGAACATGAATATATCACCAGAGATTTGAATCTGAGAGTTGCACATTTCCCAATAGAATTCCTGGAGACAAAATATTGCTGAGGGAAATGATATGTGTCGACTTGAGAAGCATATTTCAGAATTAAACTGTCGGGAAAAAAATTTACACATCAGAAAATATGTCAAACAATTTATATTTCTTCATAATAGAGCTTCATTCTAAGGTGGTGATTTGGCAGGATCTTTAGCACTCTGGACAAAATGCTTTGGGGCATTTCACGCATCTTTACGCTTTGAGTTCAAATACCGTCGAGGATGACTTTGCCTTTCCTCTTTTCGGGGCCGAGAAAATAAGTTCCAGTTGAAAACTAGGATCGATAAAATAAATACCAGTTGAGAACTGGGAATGATGTAATCGATATATCCCCTCCTCCGAAATTTCTGGCCTTGTGTCAAAAATTGGAACTAATATAGTTTCATTCTGTTGAGGAGTTTTATATTAAGTCGATAATGGATCGCAGTTATTAAAAGCTTGGGATCTAGATAACTTATAATATTGGTTTCAGCAGAGATATATTGAAATTATTATAATCACATAAAATAGCAAGAATTTTTAGATGGGTGTCTGTCACTAATTTTTCTTGAATCATCGATAGTGCTTCACCAGTTGGGACTTTGGTGAACAGACTTATCACATCTAGACTCACCATCTGGTTGGATTCAATTGATCAATTCTGTGAAATGGGTGGAATTCTTCACGTAAGATGTTGACTTTCCTGCTAATGGACTGATTATATCCACAAGGAAGCGACTCGGTGGATGACATGCTGAACTTCTACAGCTCCCTATAGGTCTTAATGGAATACCATCCTTGTGAATCTTAGGGAGACCGTACATGTGTGGTAGTTTACTGTAGTGTTGCGTTAGTTGTCTGTAATTCATTGGTGCAAAGTGATCCTTGTTTTCGATCAAGATCTGTGACAACTTCCTCTCTCTTTTCAATGTATATGAGTATCGAGTTACGTTTGTATGTATGTGCCATTACTTTCTAGAGTTTCTTGTTCTTCGTACGATTTGTAGTTTTACGATATCATTTTTCATTCCTATATAATATTTTATTCTTTCTCTGCACAGTTTCGACACTTGAATCTTTAACATCCAGCTTTTCTACCAACAAATTTGAAATGATTCTAAAGGCACCGTCACCGGCTATGCCAATCTTCAACGCTTTTTCTAGTGTCGGGTTAGTTTCTTTCATAGAAACTCGTTGCATATTTTTTTCGTAAATGTGTCCACAATCAATATGCTTCTGTAATGCACAGTTTAACTATTTTGGTTTTAATTCTGCCACAAAATCTGCAAAACTAATTCCATCCTTTTGAAAGTAGCCATAAAAATTATATCTCAATATCACAGTATTTCTTTGCCGCAAAATGTGTTCTGTTCTTCCATGATTTCCAAAACATTTATATTTTGAATCATCTTTTTAACATCATCAAAGTGTTGGCCGATATAAATGTTTTTTAACCGTCGGCTCCATTAATGAAATATTAATTTTATGTCGTCGCTGGTAGCTTTGTTTAAAACGATGTAAATCTCCATTTTGCTCACGAAACCATTCCAACGATTCTCTCTATGACAAAATGCCAAAACCTTGCCTTTCTCTTAAATAATTTGCACTTTTTAAATGGACTTGGATCAAAATTTACGACCATAAATTTTCACTCATGCAATCAACTGAGCTATCAGACTCTTTGAATTAGCACCCTAAGTGGCTGAGTATTCTGAAGACATTTAACGTAATACCCTAGTCTATTCAGTACAAAAACTACGATCAACTCAATGGGATTCTATACAGTTTCCGTCGTCTCAAATTCACTCACAAAGTATGAGTTATTCTGATGTTATAGAAAATAACACTTTCCAAAGATGCCATGCAACAAGATCGAAACCGAAACCTTATGATTGCGAAAAACACCTCTTCGGCCATTTATCGCTTACAATGTGAACTTATGTCAACAAAAATTTCTTCGGTTATTGTAATATCACAATCTCCAAACAAATACTTGTTTTAAAAAAATCCTTTCACATCTTTTACATATTTCAGTCATTAGCCTCTGGCCATGTTGGGGCACCACCTTAACAGGTTTTTTTTAATCGAACAACTCGCCCTCAGTATTTTGACGTTTTTAATTCTGGTGTTTATTTTATCGGTGTTTTTGGCTAAACCGCTCGGTTATGAGGACTTAAGCAAACCAACATAGGTTGTCAAGTGGTGGATGGGTAGGGGGGGTCAATCTTAAACACAGCAACGTACATATATACAAGTACACACTCATACAAGCACACACTCATACAAGCACACACACATATATACTCGACGGGCTTCCACACAGTTTCTATCTACCAGATTCACCCACAAGACATTGGTTGGTTCGGGGTTCGAGTAGAAGACACTTGCCCAAGGTATTGTACAGTGGGACTGAACCCGAAACCACGTGGTTGCAAAGCGAGCTTATGGAGCACATAGCTATTCCTGCACCTATATCTCTAAAAATCGATAATCCTTTGCCACAAGTTCTCTTTTATTTTTTCCCCCAAATTTCTGCACAGCGTTATTAGGGTTTGAGGGGAGGGGAAAATCGAATATATCGATTCCAGTACTTGACAGATACTTTATATTATCGACTCTGAAAGGATGAAGGGCAAAGTGGACCTCAGAAGAGTTTGACAGACGAAATGCCGCTAAGCATTTTGGTTTGCTGACAACTCTGCCCCAGCGCACTGCCTTATTCTATTGAAAATAATTCTTTCTGCTATAGGCACAAGGCCAGAAATTCAGGAGACGAGAACAGTCGTTTACATCGACCCCAATGTTTCATTGGTACATTATTTATCGAGCCCGAAAGGATGAAAGGCAAAATCGACCTCGGCGGAATTTGAACTCAGAACGTAAAGTCGAACGAAATTGCGCTAAACATTTCGTTAATGGTTTTTGCCAGCTCGCTGCCTTCATTTTGTTGAAACTAATACTAAGTCTTTTTCTTAATTATTAAAAAAAACTTTTATTTATTTATCTATTCATTCATTCAGCCCAAACACATTTATATCACGAATATTTTCCGTATATTAGGGCGGCGGGCTGGTAGAATCGTTTGCATTCCAGGCAAGATGCTTAGCGCCATTTCGTCCGTCTTTACGATCTGAGTTCAAATTCCGCCGAGGTTGACTTTGCCTTTCATCCTTTCGGGGTCGATCAAATAAGTCTCAGTTGGCGCCTCTCCCAAAACTGCTGGTATTGTGCCAAAATCTGAAACCAATACTGTCTGTGTATTTCTCTGCCGCATTGTAAGCCTGAATACACGGAAAACAAAATGGAAGTTCATCAGTTATCAGAAAGTCAGAATGATCTTACTAATTGTTTCTATTTGAATCACAGGGGCTGCACCTTTGAGGATAGGGTTTAGTTAATTATATTGACTCCTAGTGATCGACTTCGAAAGAAAAGCTTGTTCTTGGCCAATATAATAATTTTTTCCAAGTTTAGCACCAGGCCAGCAAGTCGATTACATCGATCCCGGTTTTGTCTGATACTTATTTTATCGACCCCCAAAAAAGGGTCAAAGCACGTGGCCTAGTGGTAAGGATGTGGCGCTCAAGATCGGAAGGTCTTCGTTTCGATTCCATGACTGGCTACTGCGTTGTGTTCTTGAGCAAAACACTTCACTTTACGTTGCCCCAGTCCACTCGGCTGTAAATGCGACCGACCGCCGACTCATTCAGGGACAGTGTTATTTTCTTGGTCAGGGAGTGTTATTTTCCATACTCCATGGAAACCGAATAATCACCACTTCGTGTCCTATCATTTGAAACATACGATAGTAATGTTGCTGCCACCGCTGCTAATGATGATGATGATGATGAACGAATGACAGGTAAGGTTGACCTCAGAGGAATTCGAACGTACTGAACAGGAAGTATTTTACGATGTTCTATCAGTTCTGTCAGTTCGCCACCTTCTCGGTGAATATATTACATTATATAACTATATATGGTATGGTATGGTATAATAAGGTGGTGAGCTGGCAGAATCGGTAGTACGCCGGATAAAATGCTTAGCGCTGTTTCGTCCGTCTTCTGAGTTCAAATTCTGGCACGGTCAACTTCGCCTTTCATCCTTTCGGGGGTCGATAAAACAAGTACCAGTTGAGCACTGGTGGGGGGGGCGATGTAATCGACTTACTCCCTCCACCGAACTTCATGACCTTGTACCAAAATTTGAAACCAATATTATATTATTTTAATATAATACAATATAATCTGATATAATATAATATAACGTAATATAATAGTGGAGGCGCGATGCTCAGTGGTTAAGGTGTTGGACTCATAATCGTAAGATTGTGATTTCGATTCCTGGACGGGATGACGCATTGTATTCTTGAGCACTTCATTTCACGGTTTTCCAGTCCACTCAGCTGACAAAGAATCAGTAATCCTGCGACGGACCGGCGTCCCAACCAGTTAGGGAATATATATGCCATTGAAACCGGGAAACCAGCCCTCATGAGCCTGGCATGGATCGAGAAGGAAACGTTTATTTTTATTTTTAATATATGTGTAATGATATATAATGAGAAATAAAAATGAATGAGTTTTAGTAATTAGATGACCCTCACTCCATTAAATTTCAATGAGAAAATGGGGATAGAACACTTATGAAAATACTGGGTTTCTGTGTGTATGAATGTGTGTCTGTCTACTGTTTGCGTGTGCACAGTAGGAAATTTATATAATAAAAATGAAGCGTTATGCAAATGAGTTTTCCGGAGTGTAGTTAAAGCAAAAACGAGAAGAGAGAAAGAGAGTGACAGGCAAGAGATGTAAAGAAAGAGAGGGAAAGAGAGAGAGGGGGGAGAGAAACAGAAACACAGACAAACAGACATATGAGTAAAGATCTTAAAAGCCCTGTTGGTACATACAATAAGAGTAGAAGATAAAAGCAAGAGAGATTAGAAAGTTCACTCGTTATCGCGACTCTTCTGCCAAAGAATCTTCGGGACATACGATAAGAGTTCTACAAGAAAATAAAAGCTGAAGCGGAAGCCATTTTAAATCAGCTGAGCAAACGAAATGACTTCTGATAAAGATACAAGAGAAATTTCTTATTAAACTGATATATAAACTTACTTAAACCATATCTATTGACTAAATGCAAATGGCTTACCATAAGCCAGTGCTATCTTTTCAGAGACAGAGTACCTCTCATCCATTCCATCAGAAACTAACTGGTGCAATATCGATTTTCTCAAACCTTTGATTTTAACGCCATTCCAGATTATTGATTTTTCCCGAACCTGGTACGGTCACCTTGGTCATAACACACTCGACTAAATGAATATTAAATTTAATTAATTAATTAAATGAAATATAGGTACCCGTACATTAGTATAAAATAGTGCGGATTATAAGAGATTCCGAATCATCGATGTCCGGGAATCGGTATTCTACTTGTTCTTAAGTCTGTCTTTTACATTTTCTCTTTTACTGCCTTGAAGAATTTTGGTCGGACGAATTGGCCCCAGTACTTATTTTTTTTAAACCTACTACTTATTCTATAGTTCTCTTTTGCTGAACCGCTAGGTTACGGGGACTAAACACGTAAACAAACCAACACCGGCTGTCAAGCGGTGGAGCTAGACAAGTACACACACAATCACAGACACACACACACACACACACACACACACACACACACATATATGGTGTGTTTGTGTATGTATACTCGACGGGTTTTTTTCAGTTTCCGTCTACCAAACCCATTCACAAGGCTTTAGTCGGCCCGACGCTATAGTAGAAGACACTTACTCAAGGTGCCATGCAGTGGGACTGAACCCGGAACAATTAAGAGTAAAGCAAAAGAAACGCGGTTCAAATTCCTTTAGAAAGTTAGTGTGTTTCACTTTTCTGACTCCAATTCGTTCGTACCCTATGTTGTTCTTCAGACATTTGCCGATACAAAACTTGGACACATTTCTGTTGTATCCAGTTTAACAAAACGGAAAGTATGTGGAACCACGACATGCATGTGTGTGTGTGTGAGAATGAGTGTGCGTGTTATTGAGAGTGTGTGTGAGTGTGTGTATGAGTATGTGTGTGTGAGAATGAGTGTGTGTGTGTGTGTGTGTGTGTTTCAAGCGCTTGACAACCGTTGTTGAATTCTTTATGTCCCCTTAACCTAGCGGTTCGACAAAAAAATAAATGACGATATTATATAAGTATGCTACTTAGAAAGAAAAAGTACCGTGGTTGATTTGTTTCACCAATCTAGCGTTTCTCAACCATTATTTGCCTACACACCCCTCTGATTCCTATTTTACTCAAATGGATTCTCCCAGACATTCGATGTTTAAAAACCGAATATATTTGTAAATATATTTTATTAGGAATTACTCTTTTACTCTTTTACGCTTTTACTCTTTTACTTGTTTCAGTCATTTGACTGTGGCCATGCTGGAGCACCGCCTTTTAGTCGAGCAAATCGACCCCAGCACTTATTTTTTGTAAGCCTAGTACTTATTCTATCGGTCTATTTTGCCGAACCGCTAAGTTACGGGGACGTAAACACACCAGGTTGTCAAGCAATGTTGGGAGGACAAATACAGACACACAAACATACACACACACACACACACACACACACACACATATATACATATATATACATATATACGATGGGCTTCTTTCAGTTTCCGTCTACCAAATCCATTCACAAGCTTTGGTCGGCCCGAGGCTATAGTAGAAGACGTTTGCCCAAGGTGCCACGCAATGGAACTGAACCCGGGACCATGTGATTCATAAGCAAGTTACTTACCACACAGCCACTCCTACGCCTATGTATTGTATAAGAAAATTTGTATAAGAAAATTGTATAAGAAAATTTTTAAAGCATTTTATGAATTGTAGAAATATAATAAATTTATTGCAGATAAATTTTAACAACACAATCTTA
>NC_142953.1:24427412-24432412 GCF_046866305.1 Octopus bimaculoides | reverse complement strand
AGTTCTGCTGTAGTAGACGTGCTGCGTACATTCCTACAACAATGTTTTCTTTACGTACTATAAAGGCAGAAGTAAACCTGCTTCCAACTCATTTGCGCGCCTGTGTTTCGCTTTTTTTTTTTTTTTTTTTTTTGTGTTTTACTACATAAACATCACCAACTGATACCATGAGTAATTACTCACGGCACGTGTCTGATATATCTATACTATATATAAAACAGAGATGTGTGCGTAATCGCTTTTCACGTGAAATCGACTTCACCAAATGCTTCCATACTTGTAATGCATGAGTAATTTGACCTCGGATAAATCTTAGGCTCTTCATTTGATTTTTTTAATTAAAAATAAATAATATTGCTTTATATTTAAGATTCACTTCTTTAAAAAGGTTCCTCAATGTCAACTTCCGGTATTGACGTAACAACCGCAAAAAGCTTCACTCTCTATTTTGTGTGTTCGTGTGTATGAGAGAGAGAGAGAGAGAGAGAGAGAGAGAGAGAGTAAATACTACATACACACCGCTCTCTCACTCTGTCTCACACACATACACACGCACACACACACACCCCTTGACTCACTCACACTCTGTCTCTTACAAACACACATACATAAATGTATACAAACATATTTACAAAGACACACGTGTGTATGCGCGCGCGTGCGTCTTTGTAAGAGACAGTGTGAGTGAGTCAAGGGCTGTGTTGTCATATGCATACATCCAAAGATGTATGTATATTTATGCATGTACGTATACATGACAACAAACCTCTCTCTCTCTCTCACTCACTCTCTGTCTCTTACAAACACACACATACATAAATGTATACAAACATATTTACAAAGACACACGTGTGTGTGCGCGCGCGCACGTGGGGGGGTTCCACAATCGCCATTTATTTCAATTACTCTTCTGAGGATATTCACGTAAATCATTTTTTTCATTTAATCCCCATTTTAATTTTCGTAAAAGTTTCCAAGTACCAATGAGGCTTTTTGGCACATCTTCAATTTTCCCCATTCATGAGAGGCGCCCAGCCATCATTCATCTGAGAGTCCATCTACAGAATGTCCTCAAATTTCTATACAGCATATTTTGCCTTTTTTTTCTTCAAGTATATAAGCAACAATTTCATTCCCTAGCAACGCCGGGTGCCTCTGCTAGTATATATATATATATATATATATATATATATATATATATATATATATATATATATATATATATATATATGTTAAATTCAAATTACGACAAACGTAAATAAACAAACGAAGTTTGCTTTTAGAAGCGTTGAGATGTCTTAGAAAGTTAAAGAAATGATTTTAAATTCTCAATCGCAGAATAATACTAATAATATAGCCTGAACAGGATAAACTACCCCTATTTTGCAGAGAAAAGTGTAGGTGGCTAGCTGTGGACTCGAACTCTGAGAATTAAAAAAAAAATCAC
Source organism: Octopus bimaculoides (assembly GCF_046866305.1). Classification (NCBI taxonomy): domain Eukaryota; kingdom Metazoa; phylum Mollusca; class Cephalopoda; order Octopoda; family Octopodidae; genus Octopus; species Octopus bimaculoides. Next base: position 24,430,965 of record NC_142953.1, on the reverse strand, counting down.
TTTAATATATATATATTTACAGGATGCGGCTAATAAAGTGTTGTCTAAATTACGTAAAAATGGAAAAGGACTAACTGACATCTCTTGTCAATATTACAGGCGAGAGTCAGATCGCTAATGTTCGTTGTGCACACCACTGTCGTTATTTGATCGCTGTTATTCTGTGCGTCTGAGTGTAAAGATCAGTTGTGTTTTGCCCTTAACTTAGAAATGGAGAAAGACATAGTGCTAGATATAAGCAATAAACCATTTGGGGCTAGAAATATTGCGGAAAAACGCGAGGCATTCTTTCGTTAGAAGCAGCAAACTTGCTTACTGTTAAATTATCCGTGTGCAGTGTGCATTACGCTTCTACCTTCTTTTACACATGTGCCGCCTCTGATACACACACACACACACACACACACACACACACACACACACACACACACACACACACACACACACATACACATATATACATATTTATATACATAGGTCCCCCACCAGTGTGAAATTAGCAGCGTACCTTGAAGCAATCCAGAGAAGATTCACAAAGAAGATTGTCTCTTTGTAACTGCTTAGTACTGGGAAAGGCTGAAACAGCTAAGACTCTACTCCCTGGAGAGAAGGCGGGAGAGGTATGCAGTAATATACATCTGGAAGATCCTGGAAGGAATTGTGCCAAATTTTGGCAGTGAAAGCTACACCAATGCCAGAACCGGACGACACTGCATAGTGCCAAAGATCCCAGCAATGCCATCGCGCTTCAGGACCAGTTATTGCAACAGTTTGGGTTTCAGGGGCCCACAGCTTTTTAATACTCTCCCAAAGAGCCTGAGGAACCTGCACAAAGTAGATGTAGGGGTTTTTAAATCAAAGCTGGACCTCTTCCTGTCGAGAGTCCCAGATGAACCTACCTCGCGGCAGGAGGTGAAAATGAGGGTATTTACATCAAACTCCATTCTTCACCAAGTGCCACATATTGTAGGAGGCTTTCAGTAATAAAAGTGTAGCAAAACAGCGGTGCATCAGCATGGCCGCAGCTTTCAGCTGAAACTATAGAAGAAAAAAAATAGGCAACATGCTGTCTCTCTCTCTCTCTCTCTCTCTCTCTCTCTCTCTCTCAGTCTTTCTCTTTCTTTCTCTCAGTTTCTTTGTCTGTCTCTATATACGTCATGTAATAAGTGACATAGAAATAGTATGATGAAAATTTATTTAACAATAAGAAAATTAAAATATCACGAGAAATTGTTTTGTAACTTAAATCACGTAAAGGTAAAGTATATTATTGTATTTAATAATAAATAAATTACTTACAAGTCTGCATTATTGCAAAATGCAAAAAATCTCTTAAAACTCTGCAGAAACTAAGCGACGTTCTCATCTCTTTTCTTTTATTATATGAATAATATCTACCAGTTATTTTTTGATTATATTACTAAATTCCCCTTTCATCTATTTGACAACCGTCTCAATATTTTATATTAATTTTATTAATATTGTCTTCCATAATCTTTTAAATATTGTCTTTGCATTCTTGAAACGTTACGACAAGAATTTAGTATCATACAAAGATCTTCTTCAACCTGAGGAAGTAACTTAAATTCTGCGTTGTTTTAAAAGATTCTTTGCATTTTGCATTAATGCAGACAAGTAATTTATTTATTATTAAATATAATAAAATAAATCATCTTTCTTTGCTTTAAGTTACGAAAAGATTTGTCGTGATATTTGAATTTTCTTATTGTGAAATAAATTTTCATCATTTCTTCGCCATTTATAGCTTTATACACTCCTTATCGTCTGCTTTTGTATCGTACCATATATTCTGTTTTGTAGAATAATACATTAAGGAGCTAAAAGATAAAAGATACCTATATACATCAGGTGTCTTTCTTTCTATTTCCAGGATGTTCAGGCTAAATATAACGATTTTTAAGTCCCATGTTTTTCAGAAACAGCTTGATATATTGGTGAACACTCAACGGCGTTGTAGAGCATGACAATTAAAGTTGTAGTTGAGAAAATACTAACTGACATGAGAGAGTGGAAACCGTCTAGATATTAGAAAAGCTTGTAACATTATGATTGGCGCCGGGTATCAAAATGCCTACATCATGACTACTGTTCAATGCTCTCTCAACACTGTAATGGCTGTAAGGCGTAACATGGACAGCTGAAACGGAGACTACGAAGCCGTGACCAGCAGGAACTGTGATGGTCCAAGGGTTTGTCTCCAATCTGGATGATCTCATGGCATTCCACATCTTTAAACTGGGTTTCAGGCTCATTCAGATGGCTATGTGAGGATGCTTGTGACGGGTCAAAGACTAAACCGGAGAGGGTTGCTGCTGGAAGTCCATGCGTGGCACCAGGATTCGGCCTCAAGTAGTTGTTGGAGAATTTCTACGACTTCATCCGCCCCAATTTTTGGCCTCCTAATTCCCCAGACTGTAATCCTATGCATTGCCATGTGTGATCTGTGGTTAAGAAAGACGTCAACCGCTCTGCCTAAAAGACCAAGCTGAGCTGGTGGTCAAAAATCAAGAAAGTGTTCGAAGATCTTCCCAGTGACACAGTGAAGAACACATGTTGCAAGTTCTAGGGCTGACTCGAGGCCGTGATGGAAGCTGAGGACAGCTACTCGGAGTAAAATGTTATCTCCCTGCTATAACCTAGTCGATATTTTTTTATCTTTAAAATATATGTTGGGTGAAATATTGTGCCTTGTTTTCCTTTTATGCAACTGTCAAATTTAGAGCGAACACCCAGTAAGTGTGAGAAAAAGAGTCCTGAATACACGTTATAGAGGTTTTTTTGTATTACAACTGAAGTTGAGTTTGTATTAGACTCATGTTTTACGCCACTGCGATCATCAGGCAAAACTGATGATTTATATGTGTGTGTGTGCGCGCATTTCTGTTTGTAAATTGGATTCAAAGATGGAAGCGGAACATACGCTAAGCATAGCAATTGAGGGCCATGCTGTCAGCCCACAAAGTCCAGCATGCTAATGATTCTGCCAGCTCGCCGCCTTAAATAATAATGATAATAATAATAATAATAATAATAATAATAATAATAATAACAGCAACAACAACAACAATAATAATAAATGTCTTAATGTCACTGGCTCTCATGGCTTCTGATCTTTACTGATTGGAAGTGGTATTATGTACATGTTTTTTCTTGGTGTAAAAGATATGGCTACAGCAAATATTCTACTCAATACCACAGATTTGCTTGTTAGTTGTTTGGTCTTAACCAGTTGAACATGTTCCTTGGTGGCTGACAATATGTGCATTTCTGATCACGAGACATGATGGGTATACTGGGCTTCGTATATTTGTACCCCAGTGTCACTTTGATGGCATAATAATAATCGATCACCTTTCCAGACATCGGAAACCAGACATTGGTGTGGTGAAAAAAGAAGAAAGAATATTTTCATGATAATTGACATAACATGTCCCGGCGAGAAAGACATAACATGTCAATGGGAAAGAAGAAAAAATAAACAACTATGACGATTTGAAGTGGGGAATACAAGGGTTGTGGTCAATGCAATTGG
>NC_142953.1:24412412-24419912 GCF_046866305.1 Octopus bimaculoides | reverse complement strand
AAAAAATGACAAATACCCAAAGAGAGCTAATAGTGCCGATGTTGACAAAGCCCTTACCCCTCAGTGGCTAGTGTTTTCTGGCTTAAAATCAGAAACAGAAGGGTTTATCATAGCAGCCCAAGATCAATGCCTACCTACAAGAAACTACCAGGCCAACATATTAAAGAACGGCATTAACCCAACATGTCGTCGTGTATGTCGATCATGTTGTCTCCATGTGCAGTCTTCTTGCTCCTACTGAGTAGCTCAACAGGTATGATAGAACAGCGCAATATATTCACTGGGTATTTTGCTAAAACTTGGACCTGCCCCATGATAAAATCACCTCCAGTGCTTGAAAATGATCACATCTCACTCCTCTGGAACATCACCGTTCAAACTAACAGAAAGATAGATGCAAATAGGCCAGAAATTATTGTTCATGTTGGTGTTATGTCTAGGGTGCCATATATTTGGTTTTGTACGTAGTGTTGTTCTAAAGAATGTTTAAGAAACCATAAGAAAAGTATGAGTTTGTTTTAAAATTTGAGATTACATAGTCAGTATTTTACGTAGGATATGGGCAGTTCCCATGAGCACTATTCCTGCCATTTTGAGGTTTCCTGGTATCTGAGCTAGGTAGCAATCAGTCCATTTTGCTATCATTCCTAGAGCACTAATGACAACAGGTATTGTTTTAGTCTTGAGGATTCACATTTTGCCAATTTCTATTTCAAGATCTTTATACTTGTTCAGTTTTTGGTAGGCCTTGACAGATTCATTTATGTCGATTGGGACAGTCATATCAATGAAGAGGCATGATTTTTATCTGAAGTCTTTCAAAATAATTTCTGGCCTATTCGCATCTATCTTTCTGTCAGTTTGAATGGTGAAGTTCCAGAGGAGTGAGATGTGTGTGTGTGTGTGTGTGTGTGTGTGCGTGCGTGTGCGAGCGTGTATGCGGTCATACTCTTTTACTCTTTTACTTGTTTCAGTCATTTGACTGCGGCCATGCTGGATCACCACCTTTAGTCGAACAAATCGACCCCAGGACTTATTCTTTGTAAGCCTAGTACTTATTCTATCGGTATCTTTTGCCGAACCGCTAAGTTACGGGGACGTAAACACACCACCATCGGTTGTCAAGCGATGCTGGGGGAACAAACACACACACACACACACACACACACACACACACACACACACACACACACATATATATATATAGATATATATATATATATATATATATATATATATATATATATATATACATACATATATGCAACAGGCTTCTTTCAGTTTCCGTCTACCAAATCCATTCACAAGACTTTGGTCGGCCCGAGGCTATAGTAGAAGACACTTGCCCAAGGTGCCACGCAGTGGGACTGAACCCATGAACGTGTGGCTGGTAAGCAAGCTACTTACCACACAGCCACTCCTGCGCCTATAAAATTAAGAAAACTTGTTGCCAACCTCCGGATGCCGTATATATTTTCTATGTTTATATGTAATTCTACATAGGATTACATATATCATACCTTGTTATTGTGCGGACTGGGTTCCCTTTGACTGGCCGCCCATATTAAAATAAAGCGCTAAATATTTATAGTATATAAATTAGTGGCAGCGTTTCTCTGAAGCTACTGGATTTGTTGTCCATATAAGGAGATAGGCTACGCAATTCTCTGGGATTGGTCAAACGAATGCAGACAGGCCAGTCAATACAGTCTGAAATCCGATTAACGATGTTCATCGTTTTTTTATTTCTTTTTGGACGGAGAAATAGTTAAATGTATTATGTCAACTAAGTAGGTTCCCCCCACACACACACACACATACACACACACACACACACACACACACACACATCTATGTATGTATGTATGTGCGTGCGTGCCTGCGCGCTCACACGTGTGTTTCTCTCTTAAATTTTTGTTTCGTGTTGCATAAATTGTTTCAGAATCTTTTGTAAAATCGCCATTTACGAAACGTAAATCCAGTAAAACAAGAAGAATACTGCAGGGTGGAGCGAGGCATATTAGGTATGAACTTGCAATATGTGAAACTGTAAATAAGAAGTGAGAATTGCAACATTCAGAAATGTAAGAACAATAGAAACAGAAGAAAAAACAAAACAAATTGTGAAAGAAAAAGAGGTAGAGAAACGTGCAATTTTGTTATTGTCCTTCAGTTAAATTCATTATAATACGAAATAAAATAAATCCTTCGAAGGAAAATTCACAATTACGTTAAGAAATTGATATTTCGGTCGTTGGGAAGAACTTTTTTGTTCTCTTCAGCAATAAAGATATCTACTTTTCACTGTAAAACCTAAGATGAAAGAGAAAATTTAATTAAAATTGTAAAGAAATAAGAGAAACAAGTCGCAGCCGTCAACACACGAAGGTATTGGATTTTTAAGGGAAAGCGATAAGTCTTCTCGGGCAAAATCAGTTGTGGGAGACCAATTTTCTGTTTTGCATGAAGCCTCAAACTGGGAGGGGCAAGTGGAATAAAAGGGTAGGCCTGACTTTTTGGAAGAGGTTCCAGTTACATCGCTCCGACCAGACACGTTCCTCATGTCTAGGAGTGCAAAAATATTCCCCGTCGCTGAACAGACTTCATATTTCTTACTTACCGAAGAAAACCAAATATGTCTTCGTCAACGAGGTTTCTGAGAAAGGAAGGAAGGAAGGCTGACTCATTCCCTACTAAAGTCAGCTAAAGCGCTTTTCCAGCAAACGCTGTTTCCTGCAGGGAGTGAAGCCGTGTGGCTTAGTGGTTAGGGTATTCGGTTTACGATCGTATAGGTCTTGGGTTCGATTCCCGCCGGCGCGTTGTGTCTTCGAGCGAGATACTTTATTTCACATTGCTTAAGCTCATTCAGATGGCAAGAATGTGTAGTACCTGTATTTCAAAGGGCCATCTTCGTCACATTCTGTGTCACGATGAATCTCCCTGAGAATTACGTTTAAGGATTCGCATATTTATGGAGTGCTCAGCAATTTGCACTTTAATTTCACGTGCAGGCTTTTCCGAGGCAGAGCCAGTATTTCCTGCAGAAGATTACTTTGGAAATGAAACAACTGAAGAAAGCTACCAAAGAGATAACTGTTGCTGTGATTGACAGGAATCCTATTGCTTGAGGAGACTAATTCACTCGTTGCTGTCCCACTCGAGCGAAGCGTGCAAGTTAAGGAGCGAAACGCGTGTGACCCTGAGATAGCAACTGAGGAGGTGGAAGGATTTTCGACATTGCCACTGGAAGACCTTGCAACCTGCAGATACCGGCTGAAGATAAGCAAGGTTTACTAACCATCAGAAGAGGTTGCAATATTTTCAAGTACTTTCTGCGTGAGACAAAGCATCACTGATGGGACAAAACGCTTGTGGCCTTGAGATCCCAGGTGCAGATAAGGAAGGATTGCAATAGGTTTAGTCACCATCAGAAAAGCTTGGAACATTTTTGCGGAGCTCTTGTAGTTTTGGCGTGTTTATTTCACCTACATTTAAAAGTTATTGCTATATAAATATAGACATTTATATTTTATCAATTATAGCCTCGTGGACAATTATATTTATATCGTTATTGAATTATGGAATCTAAATCAAAGTTAAGTTCTTCAAAGTATTGTGCTGGGAAAATAATTCATTACAGTATATAGATATAAGCTCGGAGTATACTGAGAAACAAAATATCAAAATCATAAAGCGTTTACTAAATTTCAAGACGAAATTAAAAACAACAGGAAATTTTGCTATTCTCATTAAATTAAATGCGTCAATAAATGAGATAAAGAATTCTTTATTGTGTTTTTTGGGGTTTTTTGTTTGTTTTCCTTTGTTGTTATTGTTTTTGGCAAGTAAACGAAATAAGTATATCAAGAATCTTGAAACATAGGAAAACAAAAAACAGACATTAACGAACACAGTGAAAATTTGTCCATTAAGAAAAATGAGTTAATGTGAAGTTTGGCGATGTAGCAATCAACATTGGATTTCTTTTCTTTACATTTGGTAAATCTAATACAAACATGCAGTGTACAATTGCACAGACAGAAACACAGAAAAGATCTACATCAAATATGATTTCCTATATATTGGCAGAAAGCCATAAATTTGCAGTGAATTGGCGTAAAGGCGAGATTATAATTGTGTTCGATTAGATTTACCCTCAACACATGGTTGGCTCTATATATATATATATATATATATATATATATATATATATATATATATATATATATGTATGTATTATATGTATTATATATATATATATATATATATATATATATATATGTATAATGTATATATATATATATATATATATATATATATATATATATATATATATATATATATATATATATATATATATATATATATATATATATATATATATATATATATATAATATATGTATATATATATATATATATATATATATATATATATATATATGTATAATGTATATATATATATATATATATATATATATATATATATATATATATATATGTATAATGTATATATATATATGTATAATGTATATATATATATATATATATATATATATATATATATATATATATATATATATGTATATATATATATATATATATATATATATATATATATATATATATATATGTATAATGTATATATATATATATATATATATATATATATATATATATATATATATATATGTATAATGTATATATATATATATGTATAATGTATGTATATATATATATATATATATATATATATATGTATAATGTATATATGTATTATATGTATTATATATATATATATATATATATATATATATATATATATATATATGTATAATATGTATATATATACACGTATTATATGTATACAATATATATTGTGTATATATGAGGAACATTGATGTATACATGTGTGAGTGTGTGTATGTATAACGCCGATAAAATATTTTATATATTTGTATATGCATGTAAAATATACATAGAATATGCATTATATATATAAATCTATGCACGTAAAATACATCTGAGCGTATCTCTGAATGACTATATAATATACATATGTGCATGTATATGCATGCATGTGTGTATATATATATGTATGCATATACATATATATGTATGTATGCTTGTATGCATTGTATATATATATATATATATAAATATACGTAAGCACAAACATATATATATATATATATATATATATATATATATATATATATGATGCATATGTTACATATATAATGGAATATGACATGTGTGTGTATATAAAACATACATACGCATAATACACATAGATATTTATATGTAAAATACATATATATGGATGTATGGTTAATAAATGAGTTCATCCTTGTATAGTACCAATACACACACACACACACACACACACACACACACACACACACATCTATATTCGTACATACATTTATAATATATGTATCAATGCGTGTATCTACATGTGATATATATAATTTATGTAATATATTTGTATGTGTGTGTCTGTGTGGATATGTATATTTAGTTGGCTGTGTGGTTACTTCGTTATAACGAAATACGAAATATCTAACTGGAAGATGTTTTAAACCTATGTAAACAGCATTGCTAACTTCTGCATCTTTTTGTCTCTCGAATATTGGCGCAGGCGTGGCTGTGTGGTACGAAGCTTGCTTCCCAACCACATGGCTCCGGGTTCAGTCCCACCGCCTTAAATGGTTTCAGTCGAAGAGATCGGCTTATTCTTTGTAAGTCTACTACTTATTCTATCTCCCAATTTTTCCGAACCTCCAAGTTATGGGGACATAGAAACAGCAGCATCGGTTATCAAGCGATGATGGGGGTACAAACACAGACACACACAAATACATACATACATACATGCATACATACATACATACATACATACATACATACATATATATATATATATATATATATATATATATATATATATATATATATATATATATATACACATACACAGATACGACGGGCTTCTTTCAGTTTCCGTCTACCAAATCCACTCACAGGGGTTTGGTTGACCCGAACGGGGCTATAGTAGAAGACACTTGCTCAAGGTGCCGCGCAGCGGGACTGAACCCGGAACCATGAGGTTGGGAAACATGCTTCTTTATTTCATATAGATTTGCCATACAGGCATTACAGAGAGGGGAGAAACAAGGACAGAAAACCATAAAGGCTGAAGAAGCTATTACGTTTTAAAAATGTCAAATCAATCGGATGAAAAAATGAATCGATGAAATATGCAATAAAAATTTTAAATTTTGAATAAGTCGTTGCGTTCCGCAATGAGGAGCGTTGAAAGAAAGGCACCCGGCCACCTGGGTTGAACCTTTACTTTTTAACCCGACCTCACTTACCTGGTGCCAATCGCACCCAGCATGCTCACCAAAAGCTTCCATCTTTTCACAAACATATCTCGTGACAGGCACTTCTTCTCCAGCCTGATCTTACTACCGAGGTAGTAAATAAAATATTTAACCAACCCCCAGCCAGAGACAAAGATACCCGTCACTATATCTTTCACACGAGTCTTCCATACTGTTTCTTTCAGTATGGCTACTACGCAGAGAAAACAAGCCATACTTTCCCTGTTAAGGAAAGGAGGTGGCACAATCTCGATGATAGACTCAAATCGAGGCACCAAGACCTCTTACTCTACCTCCCCGACGAAGTCTCTTGCCGCCTGCAGGCAAGCCTGCAGTCGCAAGTCGGGGCCCCATATGAAAAAGTTCTATTCGTCCTTGGTAAAGGAGTCTATCACCCTGCAGAAATAATTTTCCGCCATGACCATCGCAGCCACATGCGGAGGCCAATCCGGGCTGTCAGTGCAAGATAGGGCCTCTTCTTCCCGACCTTCCAGATTCTTCACAAAGTTCTCTACGGCCCCTCCCTTAAGAAACAAGATCACAAATTTCTCATTCATTATACTGGGAAGGGCCACAGGTTCCTCCGTCGGTGGCACAATTCCCACCAACGAGGTTTCAGGACATGCCGGCAGTGTACTGCTAACCGCCGGCACTGTACCATTCTTTTTCTTCATTTTTCTCGCCTTTGATACGGGAGGGTGTAGTTCCGCTGCTTTAACCGGAGGATCTTCTCTCCTTCCTGCAGCTTTGGTTGCCCACCTTCTTCCTTTTTTCCCCTTTTTCGGGGAGGTATCCACCCCCTCGACTACCTCCATCTCTCCCTCCGAAGGAGAAGGGGGAAGCTCTTCCACAACCAACTGTTCCAGGACCTTACTCTGGTCCTGGGGACAATTCTTTTTAATGTGGTCTGGTTCCAGGCACAGGTGACACTTGTGAGGGTGGGGGGCATCTCTCAAGTATCACTGGATACCTGCAACCGGCCATTTTCAAAAAATCTGGAAAGACCAGATTCTTAGATTGGATCCACAGAGTCAAAACAGCTTTTGACCCAACCCAATCAGCCGCCGGCAATATTTTAGCATTAAGCAGCTTCTTTCCGCTGCCCTCTATCCACT
>NC_142953.1:24402412-24407412 GCF_046866305.1 Octopus bimaculoides | reverse complement strand
GATTCGAGAAATTTGGATCGAAATACATCTCAATCCATAACATGGAAATCAACATCCGTATGTGTATGTATGCTTGTATGTGCGTACGCACGAATGTGTGTATGTATATATGTATGTATGTATGTTTGTATGTATGCATGTATGTTCGCATGTATGTGCTTATAAATATATATACATTTATATACATATATATGTGTGTGTATATGTATGACATATATATATACGTATATATACATATATATATATATATATATATATATATATATATATATATATATATATATATATATATATATATACATATACATATATATATACATACGTATATATATATATATATATATATATATATATATATATATATAGTCATGCATATATGCATAGGTATATAGACGTATATGCAAATATATAAACAAATATGTGCACAGACAGGCAGACACACACGCATACACGCACGCATATATACATACATATATATATATATATATATATATATATATATATATATATATATATATATATATATATATATATATATATTTGTGTGTGTGTGCGTGTGAGTGTCTATATATGTATATATATATATATATATATATATATATATAAAAACCTACTTATATATGTTCATATTTACATATGTATTTATACATACATACATACATACATACATACATACATACATACATACATACATACATACGTGTGCGCACGCATATAGATTCAGAAAACAAAATGGAATCAGAATATAAGTGAAATCAAACAAAATGAGATTCCTGGAGGTGTGACATTAGCAATGATTTTTTATGCTGCTACTGCTGCTACTGCTGCTGATGCTGTTCTGTATATTTGTATGAAAGAAGAATAACGATGTGAAGGATGTAAAGGGTTGATATGGAACTCGTACGAACAATTAAATTGCGTGCAATACAAACAGCAGAAAGAAACAGGAATCAGATCAGAAAAAAGGGAAGTAATATTAAATTTTGTTTTTTTAAGGCAACATCTTGAGCAGCAAGGATAATTATGAAAGATTGAATTGAAGAAAAAATGTAAAGGAGGGGAAACGCAGACGACACCATGTACATGAAGAACATATAAAACTGGAGAACAAAGCTGGAGAACGTTGAGAAAACGATGTGTTGTAAACTGGTTCGATTCTCGGTACTGAAACATGGCCTCCGACTGTAACTTGTGAAGGCGCACGATCCTGGGCCGGATGATGCGTTGCGTTCTTGAGCATGACATTTCATTTCACGTTACTAGAATCCGCTCGCTGTAAATGAACAACCGTTGAAACACTGACGAATGTCGTGATCTCGATTGCTTCTATGACATAAATACCAGACGACCTTCCTTATGAGTCCTAGAAGACAACACAGTAACGTCCAGGGGTTGATAATGACGATCATGATGATGGTGACGACGATGACGAAGATGATGGTACTTGTAGTGGTGGTGGCGGTGGTGATGATAATGATGATGACGATGATGCTGTTGATGATGATGATGGTGATGATGATGATGATGGTGATGATGATGATGATGATGATGGTGGTGATGATGATGATGATGATGATGATGATGGTGATGGTGATGATGATGATGATGGTGGTGATGATGGTGATGATGATGGTGATTATGGAAATTGACATCTTACATAAGGAAATGTTGCCTCGTATTAAAAACATTTCTGCGACCGTCCAGTGACGTAAGCCAAACGTTGGATCGGAGAATAAATAGAAAACCAGCACTAGAAGAAACTGTGGCACGGAGCCATATTGGAGATAAAGTTGGCTGCTGGTCCATAACACTTTGCAACCAAGCACTGACAGATAAAGAGAGAGACACAGAGGGAGAGAGAGAGAGAGGGTGGGTGAGGGAGAGAGAGAGAGAGACTTATAAACAAAGACTGGGAGATAGCTAGCTAGTAATGTAGATAAGTAGACAGACAGACAGATAGATAAACAGATAGATAGATAGATAGACAGACAGATAGATGGATAGATAGATAGATAGATAGATAGATAGATAGATAGATATATGCACACACACAAAGGAACATACACTTGTGTATGCTCAAATAAATGCATGCATACATCGTTGCAAACATACACACCCACACACAATATATATATTTATATATATATATAGAGAGAGAGAGAGGGGGGAGGAGGGAGAGAGAGATAGAGAGAAAATGTGTATGATTTTCAGACAGAGATGGGGCAAATTGTAAGATGTAAGACTCAGGATCGTAACGGCAATGAAAGCCGGTTAGAAATCTTTATTAAAATATGCTTCCAGTTTAGCACTCTGCCTTATTATTTTTCATTTTCCTATTATTTCTCCACGTGCGGTTAACACAACCCCACTATCTACTGACTTATATATATATATATATATATATATATATATATATATATATATATATATATATATATATATATATATATATATAAACGGCTTATTGATGTGTTTTGGTTATCTTTTTTTCCCTGAAGAAATGGTAGCATTGTTTTATGTGATCTTTATTCCCTCCGGAATAATCTCAATGCTTTCTTCGAAACATATGATTTGAATAACACCTGCGTTTGTCTCCATTTCTGAATTTATCCATGTTATACAAAAACATTTCACTTAACCCTAGAATTTCTACCTTTATAAGTAGCCTGTAATATCCTGAGCACTTATGTGAATTTTTGCTACACTGGTAATTATTTTTTCCTTGTTATTTGTACACATTTAAAAAATACACATCCATTTATATACACTTCAACCAGGTTGTCATATAACCTGCAAATAAAACAGTCTAACGTAAACGCATCTCTTAATGATATACCCGTTTCCCAAAGAAAGTTTTTCGTTAAACAACTCATTAGTAAGACAACTCTTTTATTAACTGTATTAGATAGCTTGCTTTCTTCTTCGCCAATAAAGACATTAAACAACCTTCTAACGATCTAACATCTAAATTCAGCAAATTGTTTAAATCTAAAAACAATCCTCCACTTAACTCAAGCTTGAAACAGCAAGTCGTATTTTTTCGTTGTCAAGTCACTGTGTCTAATCAATATTTTAGAATTTCTTCCCTTTTAGGATGTATATATATATTCGGAATATTTTCCCATTATGCACCGGTTTAGGTATTTATACCCCGAAACACTGAATATCGCAATAACTACTGGTCCGATTTACGCGAAGCTTGTTTTATTACGTTCGTATTAACATTTCAGGGGCAATTTAATTCATAGTATTTTCCCATTACGCGCCAGTTTGGCTGAGTAACGTTGCAAGCAAGCAAGATTGAACTTCACTTTTATTAGTATATATATATATATATATATAGGCGAAGGAGTGGCTGTGTGTTAAGAAGGTTGCTTGCCAACCACATGGTTCCGGGTTCAGTCTCACTACGTGGCACCTTGGGTAAGTGTCTTGTGCTATACCAAAAGCCGACCAACGCCTTGTGAGTGGATTTGGTAGACTGAAGCATATTTGTGCGACTAAAGGCGGTGCTCCCAGCATGAATGCAGTCAAATGACTGACACTCTTAAAAGAATAAAAGAATATATATATATATATATATATATATATATATATATATATATATATATATATGTGTGTGTGTGTGTGTGTGTGTGTGTGTATGTATGTACATATATATATATATATATATATATATATATATATATATATATATATATATATATATATATATATATATATATGAATGCCAATTTATATACGTATGTATATATGAATATGTCTATATGAATATATCATATCTATATGAATATTTATCCGTATGTTTATATCTGAATAGTGTGTGCATAAATAAGTGTTACATGAATAAATAATTTGTAGTTTTCATGCAAAGTGACAAGCAACAGGGGTCCGATAACAGGCAGAAATAATCAGATTTACTGAGTTAATATATACGATGTAAAAGTACATCTCATTCGAAGAGGAACTCTATAATAACGTAATTAAGTCGGACTGCTCAAAGATATATGTATGTATGTATGTATGTATATACACATTCATACATATGCATACATACACATACATATAGTAAACACTAAGAACAGAATATATATATATATATATATATATATATATATATATATGTGCGTATATATATTTAAATGATAGGAAATAACTAAACATATAATTTTATTTATTTATTTATTTATTTATACGTTTCAGCCGAGTGGCTACGGTCATGCTGGAGCACCACCATAACTTTCCGTCTTTATGCTGTGCGCTCTTCACGTTCCTTGCATGGCTCTTCTCCTCCACCTGATATAGTTCAATCAAGAGTTTTGATGGCACATCTGGTGTATAAGAGAATTTGACATCGCTGCCCTAAAGTGTGTCTCATTTCGAGCCATTGGTTCGTCTGGTATCGTGGAGAGGAAAGTGTTGAGTTTTGTTTTGAAGACCTCTATATCCACGTCTTGCAGGTCTCTCAAATGTTTTGACAGGGCATTGAAGAGCTGAGGTCCTCTGAAACCGAGGCTGTTGCAGTACCTTGTTCTTATGTGAGATGCAGTGGACGGCACCTTTGGCACCATGCAGTGGCGACCCGTGCGGGCATTCGTGTAGTACTTGATGCCAAAGTTTGGTACCAGTCCTTCCAGTATTTTCTATATGTAAATTATTACATATCTTTCCCGACTGCGCTCCAGGGAGTAGAGTATATGTCTGTGTATATATATATATATATATATATAGAGAGAGAGAGAGAGAGAGAGAGAGAGAGAGTATATGTATACATATATATATATATATATATATATATATATATATATATATATATATATATATATATATATATATATATATATATGAATGCCAATTTATATACGTATGTATATATGAATATGTCTATATGAATATATCATATCTATATGAATATTTATCCGTATGTTTATATCTGAATAGTGTGTGCATAAATAAGTGTTACATGAATAAATAATTTGTAGTTTTCATGCAAAGTGACA
>NC_142953.1:24394912-24397412 GCF_046866305.1 Octopus bimaculoides | reverse complement strand
CTACTAAAAGTGCATTTGTTTAGAATTAACAAGGTCAGTGTTTCTGTTGTTTTGAGGATATATTGAAATAGTTACCCTTCCTTTTGTCCCTTTTTGAAGAGCGTGCGTGTATGTGTGTGTGTTGTGTTGTGTGTGTGTATGTGTGTGTGTGTGCGTGTATGTGTGTGTGTGTGTTTTCCGGAGGTGGGGAACTGTATTGAATACCTCTCTGTGAATAGCGAAACTCTGATATCAGAAATAACATTTTGTTTCCATTTGAAAAAATCTTTGTTGTGCACGACAGTATATTTGTATAAATTTCCTTTCTTCTGTTTATGAAACTTTATCTAAATGCTCTTAAATGTTTATTCAAATCTTTGGGAGTGGGAGCTATCTATTCTTATTACGCTTATGACAAGCAGCTTTTGTGGATGCCTCAAAAGAAGCAATTTTTAAATAACTGGTACAAAAGATACTTTCGAAATATATCCCAAAGGACAAAGACAAGGCATTTCTTTACCCAAGTAAAGATGTAGGCGTCTGGAAATCTCAGAAATCGTTTCTTTTCAATATGAAACAAACAAGAAATCATTTCTTTCATCAAAGAAATTTATACCACAGGTTGCAAACCCGCTACTCTTGGAAAAGCCAGAGAGTTCCAAGAAACTCTTGAGTTAGACCACATAATAATAATAATAATAATAATAATAATAATAATAATAATAATAATAATAATAATACTCATGATGATGATGATGATGATGATGATAATAATAATAATAATAATAATAATAATAATAATAATAATAATAATAATAAATGCTAAAAACAAGATAATAGGTATTAACACTTTAGCCGTCCCAGTTATAAGTTACAGCTACAATATCCTTAACTGGACACTAAACGAACTAACGAAAATAGACAGGAAAACAAGAAAAATAATGACAGGATCTAGGATGCACCATCCAAAATCTGACATAGAAAGGCTATATATACAACGTACAGAAGGTGGTAGGGGTCTTATACAGCTGGAAAACTATTATGAAATAACCACCATAGGACTGTAAAAATACCTACTTCGGAAGCAAGGAAAACTAATACAAATAGCCACAAACAAAACACAAGCAAAACAAACAACTGTTTTCAGTATTTAAGGAAGCTGACAACACAAACAAGAAATCATACTACCTAATAAATACGAAGAAGAAGAAGAAGAAGAAGAAGAAGAAGAAGAGGAGGAGGAGAAGGAGGAAGAGGAGGAGAAAGAGAAGAAGAAGAAGAAGAAACAAAGGCTATAAAACAAACGAAATCCAAACTAGAACTAGAACAGCAACGGACCATGATAAAACGATGGCAAGAAAAGCCCCTACATGGTAAATACTGGGCTAAACTAAATGCAAAAGAAATACACAGAGAAAAATCCCAGCAATGGTTGAGAAGCTCAGGACTCAAAGCAGAGACTGAAGGATTTTTAATTGCTGCACAAGACCAAAGCCTTCCCACCAGAAATTACCAAAAGCATATAATGAAAAGAAACATAACAAGTAACTGCAGAATATGTGGCGATGGACAAGAAACAATAAATCCTATTATCTCTGGCTGCCCAGTCCTGGCTAAGAAGGAATATATTCACAGACACGACAGAGCTGGGACCTATATACACTGGAAGCTATGACAACACTATGGAATAACAACAGAAAAAATGGTATAAACACACGCCAGAAAAGGTCACAGAAAAGGAGAAAGCAACCATACTCTGGGATATGCCAATACACACAGATAGAGAAATTAAGGCCAATAGACCAGATATAGTTGTCAAAGATCATGAAGGAAAAAAATGCTTTCTAATTGATGTATCAATACCAGCAGATGACGTTTCTCTAAAACAAATGGAGAAACTTTCAAAGTACAAAGACCTGGAAATAGAGGTATCTCGAATGTGGAATCTAAAAACAGAAACAATTCCTATCATAGTAGGTGCTTTAGGTATAATAAAAAAATATTCAGGCAAATACATAACAAAAACACCAGGACTTACAAATATATATAACATACAGAAAATTGCACGACTGGACACTGCACACATCCTATGCAAAACACTTTCAATACAATAACCATAAGAGCATCACAGCAAACCACAGCACATACCCAAGGCACACAGAGCTGCGCTCGGTAGTGAAGTGAAAGCACGTTATAAAAGTAAAACTACTGAATAATAATAATAATAATAATAATAATAATAATAATAATAATAATGATAATAATAATAATAACAATGCTAATAATAATAATAATAATAATAATTCTCTCTACTATGGGCACACAGACTGAACTCTGCGGGAGGAGAATAGTCGATTACATTAACGCCATTGTTTCACTGGTATTCAATCTATCGATACGGAAAGAATCACAGGCAAAGTCTACCTCGGTGAAATTTGAACTCGGAACATATGGTGGTGGTGGGGGGGGCGAAATACCGCTGAGCATTTTGCAAGCGCACCAGTGATTCTTCTAGATCGCC
>NC_142953.1:24382412-24387412 GCF_046866305.1 Octopus bimaculoides | reverse complement strand
TGAAAAGGTGTTGCCCCGGAGTATGGCCAAGGAAATACGCTGGAACAGCAAATTTGACTCACGTGGTTCGTACTTGCGGATATCCATCTCCGCTTCGATAGCGGTGAGCAGGGATATGGTCCAGGGACCAAGGATGCCGGAGATCTCCATTGTCACAGGCTCGACCATAAAGTTGTCGGAGAGCGACGGATACCTTGGCAGTTTGCTTTCGTCAGCATGACGAATAGCGGTGGGTGGGCGGGCGGGAGGAGGTATCACAGCATGTGGCATCCCAGATAAGAGCCTACTCTTACAGAACGGGAAAACTGTCATACCGTCCGGCCTTTTGCTCTAACCCCAAGGGCTCTAGCCTTAATCTAGCCCTAAGGGCTCCAGCTGGGAAGTGAAGCCTGCGGTTTCTAGACCTTACTTTATGATCTTGTTAAGGGCGGCATGACGAGGTGGGCGGCCAGCAGTATAATAGCATAATAACGGGTGGAACCCGACAGAATCCACAGTGGATACGCAGCAGGTCACATGAGGTTCAGGCTTCTTATGTGAGAGAGTGAGAAACTGGGTGGTGGGGGTATATGTTAGTGCGTGTGCACCTCAGTGTGTGTGTGTTTTTGTATGTGTGCGTGCGTGTGTGTCTATGTGTGTGCGTGTGTGTGTGTGTGTTTGTACTAGAGGAAAATTCAATAGAGCCAGGAATTTGGCCAAACGCATGTCAATCGTAGGAGCCAGCGATCGAAAGTAAATACCTTCTACAGCATACTATATAACAAACATACTTAGTAGAAAGAGAATGAAGCGAACGAGCGGTAGTGTCCGAGAAAATCATTAATTTCATATTTTCATTGTCGTACCTCCAACAATCTGACAAATAGGAATATGATGTACGATGCATTCCCTTGTATATCTCTGCTCAAATTATTAAAAAAGCAATATGGGAAACTACTTACACATAAACACACTAACTCACATCCACACCCACACATCTATGGGTGTATATATATATATATATATATATATATATATATATATATATATCAACAATAACAATAATAATAAGGATTATTACGAAGTTGCATAGCGTCACTTTTAATTCTTTTAATATATATATGTATATATATATATATATATATATACATACACATACGCATATATATATACATGTATATACATACATGAGAGCACCTGTATTTCGCATATTTTAATGTTAAGTTACTGAGACAAAAGAAATATTGGTTCTGGTTTTATCTTACAGCGCAAAAGGACCCTCATGCGGAATCGATTATTTCAACTCATGTTTTAAGAATAACTTTGCAGCTGTTTTTCGTATATGTATCCAAATATGAAAAATAATGCATACATACATACATACATACATACATACATCTATATATATAAAAATGAGAATGTGTGTCTGTCTGTCTGTCTGTCTGTGTGAATCCCTAAAACTCGAGAACTACGCAACCAATTTCATTCAAATTTTACACATGCCTTACTTAGGGTTCCAGTTGTGTTTTAGTCAAAAAAATTTTAACTTCTTGCAGAGTTCGAGCCCACGGCAACATAATATCTCCTCCACTATTTAAGTATTACGTGTCAAAAGTGAAACAAAAACACTCATGTCAAATACTTTCACTTTAAAAATGAAACTATTCTACTAACTGAAACAATCACATTTCGATACTGTAATGACAGATACTTTCAGAGAGAGAGAAAGAGAGAAAGAGAGAGAAAGAGATGTATATGTATACATATACATGTATATGTACACGTATATGCATAGATATATATATAGATATAGATCTATATGCATACATGTATATGTATACATATGTGTAGATGTATATATATATATAGATGTACATGTAATATGTACACAATACACATATCTATATATATATACACCCATCACACACAAACACATGCACACAAACACACACATTAGTCATTTGTTTTCTTATCCAAAACTACGTCAAAAGTACTGAACGGATCTTTATGAAATTTGGAAATTATATTCTATGTATAACGGCCATAACTCCCATGAAAATTCATATATTTTTGATGTTGATGAAATTTTAACCCGAACATAACAGATGAGCATTATTTGTAATTCAACGGTACAACAGTGTAAGACTACCCTTTCAGATATACTTACATTGTGATTTCTGCAATGTGGTGCATAAATTGTCAAGTAAATGAGACGCATCTTTGCCTCCACTGATTCACTTGCAAAGTGTTGAGTAAAATTATTTCGTTGCAGACCTCCTTTGGGTCTTTTTATTATCACTGCGACACACATAGTCCCCAGTTGGTAACATTGATTTCAAGGCCCTCCTAGATGAGAGACTGGCATTCCACTTAATGTCTATGTTCCATGCTGGCATGGATTGGAGAGTTATTAATGTAGAAATATGGTATCGTAGCTACTAACAGTTGAGGGTTACGTAGTCTAGACGGCGTTTTTAGATTTCATTATTCTCTTTAACCCGGGCAAAGCCGGGTATTTCTGCTAGTATATATATATATATATATATATATATATATATATATATACATACATATACATACATACATATACAGTGATTGGTTGAAATTATCGAAATAAGACAATTTTTTACATGAAATAAATTCGAATACAAAAATATTTTTCTGTTCTATAACACAAAATAGATAAGTATACGAAGTTTGAAAGTCTTTCCGTACCAAAAACACTACGTAAAACATTAATGAAAAATGTGGCCCCCGTTTTAAAATAGATCCGAACTATCTTCTATTCATGAAGAAGGCCACGTATGCACGAAATATAAGTTTCTTCCTTTGTTGTATAATTTGCACTCACTTTTTATTCTACACAGCAATAATTTCCCTAATACAATACCTAATTGCTACTGGAGATCAGCCATTTGGCCATTCTTCTCGATATCTCCTCATAATAATCAGACAGTAAGATTATGTTGCTGTGTTTCCTACTCCAACGCACTCGACAACGTCGTCCGACGTCACAAGTTTTGCTTGTGTGTGTAAAGTATCGGCAGGTGGTTCACAAATAAAAGAATGAATGATTAATGTCTATGAATTAAATCCCATGTCACCTAAACGATTTGGTATTTCCTTCATACGTATTCAGAAGTAATTTTCTTGTCGTTTACTTCATTTTATATTCTAGTATTTTTATAAATCTATCTAAGATTCTACTTATTAAAGCAAAAATTTTAACCACGTTGCTCATTAAAACTCTTTTACTTGGTCATTTGACTGTGGCCATGCTGCAGCACCGCCTTTAGTCGAAGAAATCGACCCACCCCAGGACTTATTCTTTGTAAGCCTAGTACTTATTTTATCGGCCTCTTTTGCCGAACCACTAGGTTACGGGGACGTAAACGCACCAGCATCGGTTGTCAAGCGATGTTGGGGGACAAACACAGACACACAAACATATACGCACACAAACATAAGGCTTTGGTCGGCCCGAGGCTATAGTAGAAGACACTTGCCCAAGCTGCCACGCAGTGGGACTGAACCCGGAACCATGTGGTTGGTGAGCAAGCTACTTACCACACAGCCACTCCTGCGCCTAGACTAAACTAATTTTAATAACATACTGGTAGAGTGTACTAGAAATACACCTTAACAAGCGGGGTAATTCTTCAATGACCAAAGTCTTATCAAAACACCCATTTTTAATTCCCAGTCTAATTCTAAGTAGAAATTACTTTACGAAGGCGTGGGGCTGAAAAATTCCTGACTTTGGGTAAAAGAAAATGCAAGAGGAGCCGTTAATTATGATTTTATTCACCATATTCCCCTCTCGCATTAACACACTTATTGTGGATCAGATACGAATGTGAATATCTGGTCACCGTTGTTCTTCGTCATCGGAGAATACCTCCCCACATTCGACCAGTAGTTCTCGACCATTTTTTACCAATGAACCCCCTTAATTACTATTTTTCTCTGGTGGACCCCCCATAGCCATTTGATGTTTAAAATCTATTTTATAGAAACTTCTTACAAAATTCCTATTTTGTTTTTCACACATTAACTTGTGTAGGTTGAACTATGTAAACCGTCCGAGACAAAAAATCTAGCTGTCTCTTGCAATAAATACATCCAAAGCAAAATCTTTTCATGGACCCTTAATATACTACTATGGGTCCCAATTTAATATTTTGCTTGTGTGGACCTCCAAAAATCTTATAAGGACCCCCACGGATCATATAGATCCCGGTTAGGAACCACTGTTTTATAAGATGTGTGTTCATAACATCCGAGTCATCGCTGTAAGGGGACTCTAAGACTTTGTGATGTTTCTACATCGTTGTGTGTCTCCTCAGTCAAAGCTACCATTCATGCCTATGAATCTACAAGCACTTAGACACCCAGTGTGTTTGACAACTTGATGATTATTTGTAATATCTTCTCAAAATTGATTCATCTAAATAGAAAGCTTGTAATTGAATAAAAATGCTGATCGAACTAATTGATGTTCTGAAATTTTCGAGATTCAAGAGTGCTGTTAAGCATTTTGCCTGTCTTTACGCTCTAAGTTCAAATTCCGCCCAAGTCGACTTTGCCTTTCATCATTTCTGGGTTGATAAAATAAGTACCAGTTGGGCAATGGGGTCGATTTAATCAACTTAGCTCCTCCCCAAAATTCCTGGCCTTATGCCAAAATTTAAAACCAATATTTCATAAAACTAATAACAAACCAACCGAATAAATGGAGTGAGACGGTCTTAGTGTTCCAGATTTGCTATGTCCTAGAAGTGTCATAGCATTATAAGTAAACATATAACTAGTAATATTTAATAAAGCAAATGACAAAGCAATCCAATAGGAAAACAGGTTAGTAACCAAATCGCCATATTATCACAACCGCACCATCTTAAAGCAAAAGAGAAAATATACAAAAGATATGTTGTATAAAGTGATAGCGGATAAAGCTTGAAAACAGTAAAATTTATTGGGGGGTCATGACTGGAATACCTTTGAAAATACGAATTGTTGAT
>NC_142953.1:24372412-24377412 GCF_046866305.1 Octopus bimaculoides | reverse complement strand
GATATCAATCAACAACACGTTTTCCTCAGCCACCATTAATGACAGCTGCATGGCGTCTATAATAATCCTCAACCATCAACAACAACAATATCAACAACAACAATACCAAGTGCCACGGCAGAGACACCAACACGGCAAGAATAACCAGCTTTTTAACGATTACCATTAACACCAAAATCATCACTGACGTGGCCACCACCATCAGCAACAATAACAACTCCATCACAATCACAACCACAGCCACCAATTTCATGACCACCGTCTACAACAGAGGTTCTCAACTATTTTTTTTTTACCTCTGGCCCCTTCGATTACTATTGTATTCTGGTGGACACCATAGCCGTTCGATGTTTAAAAACTAGTTTAGGTTATCGACGAAACGTTTGATGAGGAAATGACCAGTGAGAGGTCAGCTCGAAAATGGTTTAAGTGATTTCGCAGTGGAGACCTGAGCCTTGAAGATCGTGTGCGTACTGGACGCCCATCTGTCATCGATGACGGTCAATTAAAGACCGTCATTGAGAAAGGTCCACGTAAAACCACTCGAGAACTGGCAAAAGAACTTCAAGTCAGTCAGAAAACTGCCTGCAACCATTTGCATGCGATCGGAAAATCAAAAATGCTCGACAAATGGGTACCACAAGATATGAATGAAAATCAGAAAATGCACAGATATGAAATTTGCTCGTTGCTTCTTCTCCATAACCAGACCAATCCATTTCTCAGCCGTATTGTAACTTGTAATAAAAGTTGATTCTGTACAATAATAAAAAACGTTCTTCACAGTGGTTGGACCAAAATGAAGCTCCGAAAATCTCTGTACTCGAGCTCTTCAAAAAGAAGGTTATAGTAACTGTTTGTTGGTGAACTTCTGGACTCATCCACTGTAACTTCTTAAAACCCGGAAAAACCATTACTGCGGAAACATATTGCCATGAAATTGCCAAAATAAACGAAAAAATGCTACTCATCCGTCCCAGACTGGTCAACAGAAGAGCGCCAATCATTCTTCATGATAATGCTTGACCACACGTTTCACTAATGGCGTTCCAGAAGTTGAGAGAACTTGGCTACAAAGTTCTTCCCCACTCAGCTTATTCCCCAGACCTTTCTAATGCTGCCTACCATTTTTTTCAAGCACCTTATGGTTTCCTGTGAGAGAAGGATTTCAAAAATCAAACCGATGATGAAAGTACCTTCGAAGAGTTCATCAGCTCCAGAACTCCAGATTTTTATGTTACCGGAATAAACAAACTTGTAACTCGTTGGCAAAAATGTGTTGATTGTAATGGTTCTTTGATGAATAAAATATCCGCATTGTTGAAATATATCGTGGTGAATTTCATCTTTCAGAACGTTGCTTACTTTTTACTCAGCCTGATATACATATGTATTTATGCGTGTGTGTGTGTACGTATGTATGCATATGTATATATATATATATATAGAGAGAGAGAGAGATTCAAGGTTAAATATGGTACTTATGCGTAGGCACCCAAATATCGTATCCCAAAAGGATAGGTGATCAAAATAAAAAAATAAGCAACACGGATTTCAAAGGTGATTGCAGTACGCACGTTTCATGCTACTCCAATTGCATTTAATGTAATGCTCGCATTACTTAAATAAATTGGAGTAGCATGAAACGTGCGTACTGCAATCACCTTTGAAATCCGTGTTGCTTATTTATATATATATATATATATATATATATATATATATATATGCCGGGTATGACATCAAACTGTATCCAGTTGCAAGGCTTATCTTGCAGTCAAAATGATACCAGTCGTCTTGAAATGTTCGTCATTGGAAACTTCTATGACGACCAAGAATGGTTTGAGTGTTGTAGGAGGTTTTTGTAACTTAACTCTAATGGCGTACAGTAGATGTCTCATTATCAATTCATTTCTTGATCTGTTTTATATTTTACCAGCAATGCATCTTGACGTTGCCCGGGTGTTAGGACCTAAAGCCACATTGTATTACTTGCTCCTTTCTTATGTGCAGAATCGACACAACTGAGTTAAAGTTAATGGCATAATGGAAGTTACTGTTTGTTTAATAGTGAAGGGCGAGCGTACAATTTGCATGGGTTTGCGTGAAAGTGCCTTAAGAAGGATCAGAAACTATATATTGTTTCATTGCATAAAAGGGGCTTAATACGATTTTGTCCAGAAATCGCATTTTCACACTTTTAATTTCCCTCCAACCCCACCGCAATTTCTTAATTTATAACTTTTTAATTTTTTTTTTTTTTTTTGTTATCTACGTAGTAAAATACAGAGATTACGAATCTGGGAAATATATATATACTTTTTTTTATAGTTCAATTTTTCTTAAAGAAACATTCAATGCTCCTTTCCCCCACCTCACACACCCATCACCTACCCGCTTTCGAAAAGCTAAAATTTCCCAATCTTTCACTTTTGTCTGATATTTCCCGAATGCGTAGAGTTCTACTGAAATAGCAGACGTAAAAAATACTAGACCACCGCCAGAAAACGCGATATGCTAGAAACAATAGGTAAATTGCATTATTTCTGAAGAGACTCCCCTGCTTTCCAAAAAGCTAAAGCTGAAACATTGCGAGTGTGTAGCTTTTTCAAAGTAGTGGAGTCATGGGTAAAATTCTTAAATATTCGTACTCTCTGTTTTTTACTCCATGGATTACCAAGAAAAAATTTGAAAAAAGTAAAAATCCTCATATATATATATATATATATATATATATATATATATATATGTAAAAATATGTGACACTTATTCAGTAGCCATGATAAAACTTCGAGTTTCAGATGCCAGGGTGAGAGCCCACGCCAACATCTCTTCAGTTATCCGGCCAATTGAAAGATCATGCTTCACAGGTATTTTCAATTGGCCTGATAACTGAAGAGATGTTGGCGTGGGCTCCCACCCTGCCATCCGAAACTCGGAGTTTTATCATTGCTACTGAATAAGTGTCACATATTTTTACAGATAAATTCCTCTATTTGCATAATATCAAGGTCTCTTTCTTTCTAACCCACTATCCGGCAGCGTCCAATTCTCTAACGGTTTTTTTCAAATGAATCAAGTCATAACCTTATCCATCTATTGTTTTCATAATCGGTCATAATGTCTTACGTTTAAGATGATTCCCATGCTTTCTCTGATGAGAAGGTTACAATTTTAATATCGAAGATCCCTATGGATCACACAGGTTGTAATCCTTTGAAACATATGTAGGAATAAAGTATGCAATTATAACATGCGTTTTCTCCAATCCTTAAATTCTTAAATATACTCAAATACCCAAAATTTCAAGGAGTTCCTGCCTTAAAAACAGGAACTAAACCACAGTTATTTTGTGTTCTTTGCTACATTGGTTTCTATTAACCCATTTATTCTATCAGAAGAATTTTTATTCATTAAGATAGAAGAAATACACATAATTATATTTATATATATATATATATATATATATGTATGTATTATGTGTGTCTTTGTGTCTGTGTTTGTCCTACCACCACCGCTTGACAACCGGTGCAGGTGTGCTTACGTTCCCATAACTTAGCGGTTCGGGGAAAAGCGCCCGATAGAATGAGTACCAGGCTTTTAAAACCTAAGTACTGGGGTTGATGCATTCGGTTAAAAGTTGTTGAAGGCGGTGACCCAGCATGACCGCAGCCAAATGACTGAAACAAGTAAAGGAAGGAAGTTTAAAGATATCTATCTATCTTTCTGTATATATATATATAGAGAGAGAGAGAGAGGGAGAGAGAGAGAGAGAGAGGGAGAGAGAGGGAGAGAGAGGGAGAGATAGATAGATAGATAGATATCTTTAAACTTTCATCCTTTACTTGTTTCAGTCACTTGTCTGCGGCCATGCTGGGGCACCGCCTTCAAGAACTTTAGGTAATAGCGTTCTTTTTGCTAAAACTTTAAAAAATTTGTTCGTTTTTTGTAATTGTGGAATTTTTTCGCCATGAACGGTTTGTGTTTTTAAACGGAATGTATTTTTTCTGATGTTATATCTGTTCCTGAATGATGTGTAAAGAAATTTTGATTTAAGCATCTTAATGAATTTATTATACTGACATATATATTGAAGAAGATAAATATGTTCTTTTGAATTTATACGTTTTTGCGTCGTAACTCCTTTATTATTATTAATATAACCAAAAGGATCGATTCTTGAAGAGTCTGCATACCTTCACTGTCGTTTTTTTCTGTTATTTTGGTGATGATTTTTTAAGTTAGCTTACCAATTATTTTTGTTGGTAGTTAATTTATAATATATTGTTATATATATATATATATATATACCATGCACACACACACAAGCACACACATAGACACGTATCCCTACACACACATATATATATGTGTATCTATACAACAAATATCCGACGTTCTGAGTCAGTGTTTGATAGCACAAATGTATAAATAAGCGTCATATTATTTCATAGAATACGGTTGGATATATACGGTCGGTTGTGACATCTCTGTCGGTAATGAAGTGAGATTGTTATAACTAATTGAAAGAATTTCGATAAAAGTGCAAAAAGGAAAGAATTTCAACATAGAGTAATAACGAACAACATAGCCAAAAATATGATAGGTAAATTGAATAAATTACATACAGGAGTGTATAGATGACGGATCCTTGGAGAATACCTGTATTGATATGTTTGATGCTAGAGAGGGAAAAATCTCGCCAACAATATGAACACCGGTAGAGAAGTCATTTATTGGTTGCATCGATTATTTTCTGGCTCTAAAACTCTGTATTCATTGGTGTGTGTGTTCATTTTAGAGTGCCTTTTCGAGGACGTGTCAATATTGCATGAGCTTGTATGTATGTTAGCATGTTCGGGCGTATTCGCAATTGTGCATGTGTAAGTATGCGCACATATCTCTCCCTCTTCTCTAGCTGTCTTTAAAGTGTAATTTAACCGATATTTCACATAATTAAAAATATGAAAACCGTCCATAGTTTGACAGCTTCTAATAGGCTT
>NC_142953.1:24364912-24369912 GCF_046866305.1 Octopus bimaculoides | reverse complement strand
AAATTATGTGTTTGTTTTAAAATTTGAGATCACATAGACAATATTTTACGTAGGATATGGGCAGTTCCCATGAACACTATCTTTTGAATTTCTACCATTTTGTGGGTTCCTGGTATCTGAGCTAGGTAGCAATCAGCCCCTTTTGCTATCATTCCTAGTGCACCTATGACAACAGGTATTGTTTTAATCTTCAGTTTCCACATTTTGCTAATTTCTATTTCAAGATCTTTATACTTGCTCAGTTTTTGGTACGCCTTGATAGATACGTTTATATCGATTGGGACAGTCATATCAATGAGGAGGCATGATTTTTGCCTGAAGTCATTCAATATAATATCTGGCTTATTCGCATCTATCTTTCTGTCAGTTTGAATGGTGAAGTTCCAGAGGAGTGAGATGTGATCATTTTCAAGCACTAGATGCGGTTTGTGTTCCCACCAGTTTTTATCGTGGGGCAGGTTCAGGTTTTTGCAAATTACCCACTGAATATATCGTGCAGCTCTATCATGCCTGTTGAGATACTCTGTAGGCGCAAGCAGACTGCACATGGGGACAACATGATCGATGGTCTCATTTTGTTGTTGGCATATACGACATAATGGGGAGCTGCCGTTCTTTAATATGTTAACCTGGTAGTTCCTTGTAGGTAAGCATTGATCTTGGGCTGCTATGATAAACCCTTCTGTTTCTGATTTTAAGCCAGAAGACACTAAGTATTGATGGGTAAGGGCTCTATCAACATCGGCATTATTCGCTCTCTTTGGGTATTTGCCATTGAGAGGTTTTTCTTGCCATTTATCTGTAAGAATATCTACGACAACAGTTTCAGCATGGGTTTTCATATGCTTAGCTTTTTCTGTACTTGTTTCCAGTACATCTAATTCTGTTGTATTTGGAATTCACTCAGATATTTCTTTACCTGTTTTGTTACTGAGTATGATGCTTTCTTGTTTTCATGTTTTGAGACGAGTTTTAACATCCAATCACCAGAGTTTTTCAGGTAGGTGTTTAGGTTAATTACAGCAATCTTCATTGTTAATTCCAGTTGTAAAAGTCCACGGCCACCCTCTTTTCTTGGCAGGTTAAGTCGTTCTATAGATGCCTTAGGGTGGTGCATTCTATGCATTGTCAATAATTTTCATATTTTTCTGTCAAGATTACAGATTTCAGTAATTGACCTATTAACGATATTGAAACTGTAACTAACAACCGGTATGACTAAAGTATTGATCGCTTCGATTATGTTTCTTGCATTCAGCTCTGTCTTGAGAATTGCCCTTACCCTGCGAGAACATTTTCTTCTGATCCTTTCTCTCATCATTGAATATCTGATTCCATCACTTTCAAATACCCCTAGGTATTTGTAGCTCTCCGCCGGTTCTAACACCTTTATGACATTCTGCTGGTCAGGATTAATGTTGGATGTTTCTGTCATTTTTCCTTTGATAAAGGTAGCTTTTTCACACTTATCTAATCCAAATTCTATCTTGATGTCATCACTGAATTGATTAACAATCACGAGTAAGCCCTGTAGTTGTTGGTCATTTTTTTTTTTTGCAAAGAGATTCAAATCATCCATGTAAATGAGATGATTTATATTTTTATCAAACATCTTATAGCTGTATTGTACATCATGGAACAATTTCGAGAGAAGTATTAAGGCTAGACAAAAGAAAAGTGGTGATAGAGAGTCACCCTGGAAAATTCCACATGAAATTCTTACATTTCCAGCATTCAGAGATTTATTGTCACTGTTCAAAGTCAGTGTGGTTCTCCATGATCTCATGCTTACAAACAAGAAGTTTCGCAGAGTAGGTGCTATTTTATACATTTCCAGACATTTCTTAATCCAGCTATGTGGTAGACTATGAAAAGCTTTTTTTATAGTCTATCCAGGCTATTGACAAGTTTTTGTTTTGTTTGTGACAATCTTCTAAAATCATCTTATCGATGAGTAGCTGATCTTTACAACCATAGGACCCAAGTTTACACCCTTTTTGCTCATTGGGGAATATATGTCACTTTCTATTAAAAAAAACTATAGGTATATTCAGTCAAGACAGACGTTAGTATTTTATACTTTGTTTTAAAGCAGGTTAAGGGTCGATAATTTTTTTGGTTCATTTGTTTCTTCATTTTTTTGGAAGTAGAAATGTAACACCATTAAAGTTGTGTTAGAAGTTCATGGCTCTCTGGAAAGGCATTCAACCAGAAGTTAGGAATTTTATCCTTTCCTGGAGACTTCCATTTTCTTGACTTCCTGAGAGCAGATCTTACATCCTCTGTCTCGATACCCTCCCGCTTCTGCTCTTCTAAGGTGTTTAAGTCTATCAATGTAAGGGGCCCTTTTATTATGCCCAAATTTTATTCCAAACTTCCTGCACTTCTTTTGATGGGACAGACTTTTCTGTAAATGGTATTTTCCCTATCTCCCTGTGAAAATTGTTTGGGTTATATTTGAACATGTTGCTGTCCTTGAAGAACCTAACGCGCTTTTCATCCCTTGCTAAGCGGGCAGCTTTAGCACATACCGTTTGATTGATAGTTTCTATGATGGTATCGATGTCAAATATGATTTTCATATATTATTTCTTTAATTTTCATATTTTTGCTGGTTTGATACTCTTGCCAAACTTAAGGTTTTTTAAACATTCTATGTCAGACCTAATTAGCTGAATTTGGTGTTGAATACGCTCTTGTCACGTAGGCTTTTTGTGGGAATGTTGTCTTCTAATCTTTTCACCACATAGAATCGTTGAGATTTTCGCGGATGCATAGTACAGGTAGTTGAGATCTGTAACATCAATATCAGTAACTGAAATTATATCCTTAAGTGCAAGGCGGATTTTACCAATTATTTTCAGATTTTGGTTAGAATTGCGAATCTTTGGGAGAGCGTCACGTCCATTCATACTGGTTTCTTTAATTTTCAGCCATTCAATCATGATTTGATTTTTTAGAT
This sequence comes from Octopus bimaculoides, assembly GCF_046866305.1. NCBI lineage: Eukaryota > Metazoa > Mollusca > Cephalopoda > Octopoda > Octopodidae > Octopus > Octopus bimaculoides. The sequence continues at coordinate 24,366,950 of NC_142953.1, read as the reverse complement.
CATGTAGTTCAGTTGGGTCAATTTCTGTGTGACTTCCTTCGTCTATTTGACTTTCATCTGTCTTAGTTGTTTATGGTTGGTACAGAGAGTGTTTCATTTTGCTTTTCATATTATTATTATTATTATTATTATTATTATTATTATTATTATTATTATTATTATTATTAAGACAGAATCGAGTCCTCCATTCGTATTCATATAGCTACATTTTTACTGCATTATAAGATTTATTTCTGTGAATTATTTAATAATAAGCTTTTTGTTTATTTACTTATTGTTATTTTTCTTCCTTTTTTAGACATCCTTTCTTGCAACTCATGAACAGATATAATTAATCTCATGCATAATTTTTCTCGGTATTGTATATTAAAAAAGTAATTATCGACTGATTATTTCAAATTGCATCTTTCGTGCTTCTTGTATTAAATATTGACATTAATTTAACTGCTATTTTTTTTCCGAGTAGAAGCCGTCTCTAAATAATTAGCCTGAGTGATTCATGTTATAATTATCTTTTAATTGCTACTTCTACTTGTTTATGCGTAGCTTGAGTCAAGTGTTCAAGCTGATCCATCACCATCAATAACCAGTCGATAATTACTTTAAATCCTCTAGTTTCTTTATTGCGACTGTTACGTTCACACGCACACGCACACATACCCCCTACACACACACACACACTCATTTATATATCAAGAGCAATAAAACATTTATTTAAGAACATTTCTATAGAGTTCTTTTTGAGATAGAAACTGTTAAGAAGCCTATAACTTGTATTGTCTAAAAACAAAAAAACATTTTTCTTTTTCTGCTTCTTTCTTTTTTCTCTCTTTTTTTTTTCGTTTAAATATTTCGCTTAGGCATTTCGAAAGTAATAAGCTGGTATCGAACTCAATATACGTATGTTTCAGAAAGAGGTGTTAAACAAATATGACGCGGTAACAAGAAAATAAGACGATAAATGAATAAATAATTATCATATGAAGTTCATTAGCTTCATTAGCTATGGAGTTCGTAAGATAATCATTTGTCATCTCAATTTTGTTTTTTATTTTCTTCTATTCTTGTCTTCTATTCATCTCTTGACCGCTTAATTCAAACCATTGTTTTGTTTCGTTTTATTTTGCCTGTAATAAGCAAATGTAATCATGTAAACACGCCCGACTCGATACAGATTATAAAATATTTATAAAGAATAAAAAGTTTTGAATGGTACAACAATGCACTATAATACAAAAAATGGACTATATACCTGTTGTAATTTAGTTATCTGTAGTCCGATGATATTTCGGAATACAATTCCTTCTTCAGATATTTTTAGATGGAGTCTCTGCTATAAACGTTTTTATAATTCGAGTATCCACATCAATTGGATTTCATGCATAATTCTAAAGAATCGAATTCGGCAAGAACCAACAGTTGTATAAGTGATGATAGTCTCTCGTAGTACGAGAAAGACGGTTCTAAAATTTCTTGGTGAACAACCTTCACAAATGATTTGCTTATAGTGTATGTACACTCTCTCCATTAAATTGACTTTACCTGAGCAGATGCACGGTGTACTCTACACGGCAGGTGCCGAAGTGATCGAAGAGCAACGTGCGATGAAGTGTTTCGCTCAAGAACAAAGCGCACCACTCGGTCCAGGAATAGAAACCAGGATCCCCACGATCATGGATGCAACACCCTAACTACTAGGCCGCGCGCCCTTACATATATTATAGCACACTGGCAATATTCACAAGATTCAATCACGATGAAACAATTGTAAATAAATGCAATAAAAAGGCTTGCACATTCCATGCTTCGTGTTTCTAATTATGTATATATGTATGTATATATGTATATAGACACATGCATATACATATATGTAAGTATATATGTGTGTGTATATATATATATATATATATATATATATATATATATAAATATAAATATACATACAAACACACATGTACGCATGGTTGTTAAGGACACGACCATTCACAGTCGCCCAAGGTAGTGGTCAATGTGCATTCAATTCCATACAACTTCGCTT
>NC_142953.1:24352412-24354912 GCF_046866305.1 Octopus bimaculoides | reverse complement strand
ATTCAGTTTATTTCAAGATTTCTTGCCAACAGAGAAAGAACCGGTTTCTAACCTAGATCCAAGGTGACTTCATTGGAATCTCAACACCATCAGGAAGGTATGTTTTGTTTGATGTACGTATTCTCCTGCGAATAGTTCCATGTCTAGACATGCTCATATACTCTTTACTCTTTTACTTGTTTCAGTCATTTGACTGCGGCCATGCTGGAGCACCCCGCCTTTAGTCGAGCAAATCGAGCCCCGGGACTTATTCTTTGTAAGCCTGGTACGTATTCTATCGGTCTCATTTTGCCGAACCGCTAAGTTACGGGGACGTAAACACACCAGCATCGGTTGTCAAGCGATGTTGGGGGGACAAACACACACATACAAACATACACACACACACATACATATATATATATATATATACATATATACGACGGGCTTCTTTCAGTTTCCGTCTACCAAATCGACTCACAAGGCTTTGGTCGGCCCGAGGCTATAGTAGAAGACACTTGCCCAAGATGTCACGCAGTGGGACTGAACCCGGAACCATGTGGTTCGTAAGCAAGCTACTTACCACACACCCACTCCTACGCTTAAATGATAAATTTCTGGAATGTTTTACAAATTTTACAGTTCCAGTGGTGGCTTGGATCTGTAGTCTTCGAATCAGCTTTCTCCTTTCTGTATGTATATCTGTCTTTCTCTCTGTCTGTCTGTCTGTATGTATGTATGTATGTATGTATGTATGTACATATATATATATGTATGTATGTATGTATGTATGTGTGTATGATGTGTATCTATGTTTGTGCGTGCGGGTATAAATGCGTGTAGTTAATTGCTCACGTGCTTGTATGTTTGTGTGTTTGTATTATGTTTTCTCTTGTATTTGTTTCAGTCACGAGACCGCAGCCATACTGGAGCACCGCCTTGAAGAATTTTAGTCGAATGAATCGAACCCAGTACTGGTTTCTTTATGTCCTCCTAACCTAACGCGTAGGAGTGGCTGTGTGGTAAGTAGCTTGCTTACCAACCACATGGTTCCGGGTTCCAAACCCACTGCGTGGCACCTTGGGCAAGTGCCTTCTACTATAGCCTCGGGCCAACCAGAGCCTTGTGAGTGGATTTGGTAGACGGAAACTGAAAGAAGCCCGTCGTTTATATGTATGTATATATATATATATATATATATATATATATATATATATATATATATATATATATATATATGTATGTATGTATGTGTGTGTGTGTTTGTGTGTCTGTGTTTGTCTCCCCAACATCGCTTGACAACCGATGCTGGTGTGTTTACGTCCTCGTAACTTAGCGGTTCGGCAAAAGAGACCGATAGAATAAGTACTACGCTTCCAAAGAATAAGTCCTGGGCTCGATTTTCTCGACTAAAGGCGGTGCTCCAGCACGGCCACTTTTTTTTGACTGAAACAAGTAAAAGAGAGTAACATTTCGGAGAAAGAGGTCTTCTGAAGCACCAAACTTTAAAAAATGTAGTGGAGTCGATTCGCTAGACTAAAATCTTGTCAAGGCAATGCCCCAGCATGGTCACAAGTAGTAGTAGTAGTAGTAGTAGTAGTAGTAGTAGTAGTAGTAGTAGTAGTAGTAGTAGTAGTAGTAAGACAATGACTTGCTTATTATTAAAACGTTCCGGTACATTCGAGGCCGAATATGTTAATTGCTAACACAGTTCTATATTTAAGAGACGAGGAATGATGTACGTTATTTACATGATTTACATTTGACAGATATTTGTCCTCATCGTGTTTGTTGTTAACACAACGTTTCGGCTGATATAACCTCCAGCCTTCATCAGGTGTCTTGGGGGAAATTTCGAACTTAGGTTCTCATATGGCATAGTGGTTAAGAGCGCGGGCTACTAACCCCAAGTTTCCGAGTTTGATTCCAGGCACTGACCTGAATAATAATAATAATAATAATAATAATAATAATAATAATAACAACAACATCGAAAAATACCTTTGGAATGAGAACCCAGGTTCGAAATTTCCCCAAGACACCTGATGAAGGCTGGAGGGTATATCAGCCGAAACATTGCGTTAACAACAAACAAAATGAGGACAAATATCCGTCAATTGTAAAAAATGTAAATAATGTATGTTAATTGCTGTTGTGTACGTCACAGAGAACCGATTCTTCTTTATCGATTATATGTTCATCACATATTCGATTCATTAGTACAAGAGATTCTGGGATTACCCGGTGTTTCGTCAACATTGTGTCTGGTCAGCAAGAACTCCCGGATCAATGCATGGACAACAGAATGAAAACACTCTTTGACCGCGAATTTAATAAAAAGTTCAATTCCATGTTCTGGGAATATAACCAATTGAGAACAATCTGCCTCTATGGGTTTAATAAAAAAAAACTGAGTCCCAAATTCTAAGAATATAACCGAATATGACAGACAGTTGAAGAGTGAGTACAATGGCTGAAATATTAATTTCAAATTTTGGAACAAAGCTAGCAATTTCGAGTG
>NC_142953.1:24339912-24342412 GCF_046866305.1 Octopus bimaculoides | reverse complement strand
AACAAATAGGCTTCGGTGTTTGGTGCAAATCGCTGGCTTCAATTTGTTGGCCAACAGAGCACTGTATCTTGCACTGTCGATCGTACAATTTCTTCGTCGCTGTGGCGAGTCAGAATGTTTCCACTCCATACTCCAACTTTTGGATTCTGCATCATAATAATGAACCCACGTTTCATCTCCTGTAACTATTCTGTTAAATAAATTCCTCACCCTCATTGTTTCAGCGATCGAGTAAACGTTGGCAGACCTCAAGAGGTTTGCGCTTGTGCTCTGCAGTAAGCTCTCTTGGCACCCATCTTGCACAGACTTTATGGAAACCGAGCTCATCATGGATGATTTGATAGGCAGAACCATGTCTAATCTGCAGAGAACGACCTATCTCATCGATGATAACTCACCGGTCCACCATTACCATCTCTCGAGCTTGCTGAATCTTCTCGTCAGTGGCTGAGGTTGAAGGGCGTGCTACTTCCTCTTCGTGCGTCACGCTTGTCCGGCCACTTTTAAACTTCTCGATCCACTCATACACACTTTATACGTGGTAGTACACTGTCCCAGTATTGTGCTACAAGCTGCCGATGAATTTCAGCACCTGACACACCTTCTGACCAGAGAAATCGGATCACTGCTCTTTGTTCTTCTTTCGTGCACATTGCTTGTGGAGCAGCCGTACTTACACTGTAAAGCCAGAAAGAAAAAATGGCGCGATCAAGCTCAAACTTCTGTCACATGACCACAATAGTAGCAACTATAATCACGTATGCGCAGAAGGCAGTGTGACAATAATAAAGATATATTATGCCGAAAGAGCGGATAATTTTTTACTTCTCCCCGTATATATATATATCCCGTATATATATATATATATATATATATATATATATATATATATATATATATATATGTAAGAGTGTTGTGATAAATTCCTGGCCGATCGTAATAGAAGATACTGGAGGATCAGTTAACTATGATTTTATTCAACATATTTCCCTCTCGCATTCAAATACTTATTGCAACGGTCCTTCAACTTTTCTAAGCCCTGTAAAAGAACTCGAAAGGTTGGGTCTCCAGCCAGGCCTTTCGTGATACTCTTAGAGCTAAGAACTTTTCAGCATACCCATGTGTATACGCGCGCGCGCGCGCGCGCATACACTCACACACACATACATACATACATACATACATACATACATATTCAGGAGATGTATTTTTTTACATCAAAAAATGGCTGCTTGCGATCTAATCCAAATTCAACAAAACTCATCAGTTTGCCTAAACCCTACTTCAGCAACTCGCTGTACGAATACAGTTGACATTACCTTTTGGAATGACGAAATAATCCGGTTTTATTTTAAATTATATGAGATACCAGGAAGAAGTTTGCTTCAGTATGGACACTTAAAATGAAGGATTGCCATATGGTACAACAATTTCCAACTGATATGAGATATGTATAAATATATAATACGGAGTGAAATCCATAATGCATAGAGCCTCGCTATGAAATCATGCCCACGAGAGAGACTGGTAGCTGGTGCGCTCTTAATGAATTGCCTCGTGAGTTACGATTTTAAATTAATGATTTGTGTGTGCAGCGTGTGTAGTACGAAAATATCATACGCGAATTTATAGACACACATATCCTTTTGTACATTAATATATATCCATATACATATCTATATGTATATATATATATATATATATATATATATATATATATATATATATATATATATATATATATATATATATATATATATATATATATATAATATAGGATAAAATCTTTATAAGAATTTATCAAGTAGTCAGCGTGAAAAAACCCATAAGGAAAAAAACTCTCATTGGAAAAAAACAATGAGTTTATTTATTTATATATATATATATATATATATATATATATATATATATATATATATATATATATATATATGATTGACCGTTGACTGGACACTATTCAATTTTTTTTCTCCGTGTTTTTCTCCTTGTCTCCGTATTCTTTCTGTTGAAGAACGTAGCTCGAAACGTCAAAGACTTTCCGTATTCCCGAGCGTCATACTAATACATCCTTTTGTTATTTACACCACCTGTCCTCGTCTGTTGTTGTTTTTTCGTATATTCTCCCATATATATATATATATATATATATATATATATATATATATATATATATATATATATATATATATATATATCCATACACACACAAATATATGTATAGATTCTTTTGAGCTAACATTTAGATGGTAAGGATTAGTAGATAGATGCACTAAAATACAAGCAGAGACACGCATATATATATATATATATATATATATATATATATATATATATATATAAACAAATAGTAAATGAGTATATGCATATATACGTACAGGTATGTGCATACCGACATCCACCTGTATGTATAGGTGCATATCTGGGTACAGGACATTGCAAACAAACGTAGACGAGAACACACGAGCCACATAGAGAACATTCTCCTTCATTCATAGCTCAG
>NC_142953.1:24329912-24334912 GCF_046866305.1 Octopus bimaculoides | reverse complement strand
TGCTTCTACTAACTATTAATATATATATATTATGTGTACATCCGTGGATGTGTACGTTTGTGTGTGTGTGTGTGTGTGTGTGTGTGTGTGTGTCCGTGTACGTTCGTGTATGTCTATGTGTACCCGTGTTATATATGTATGCTTGTACATCCGTGTGTGCGTGTGTATGTATGCATCTAAGTCCATATAAAAGTAAATTTGTCAATATATGTGTGTGTTTGTGTATGCGTGTATAATTGTGTGTATGTGCGGGTACACGTGTGTGTGTGTGTGTGTGTGCGTGTGTGTTTAAGAATGAATTAGTAAATTACTATTATTCCTCTTTGCTGTATAAATCTGCTGAATACCTAAGACGATTCTCAAATTATAGATCGCAATTTATCTTCTCAATTAATTAGGAAAATAAGTTCAATTAGCAAATATTTAATTATTTTCTAGAAATGTGATTGATGCCCGTCAATTCCATCAGGAGACGATCATTCTCTCCCTCCTCGTCTCTCCCTCCCCGTCTCTCCCTCTCTCTGTCTCTGTCTCCTTCTCTCTCCTTCTCTCCCGCGCTCTCAGTACTTCAGTTCATCTCTCTCTCTGTCTTCTCTCTCTCTCGCCCTCTCCCTCTCTTCCCCTCTCTCTCTCTCACTATCTCACTCCTTCTCTCTCTCCATTCTTTCTTATCCTCTCTCTTCTCTCTCCTTCTCTCTATCACCCATTTTCTCTCTTCCCTCTCCCCCTCTTTTCTTTTGGTTAAAACCTCAGGAAACCTCTACATGGTCTCTCTAACTGCTGGTAACAACAGTCAGACCTCACTCAAACAACATCCTACCGTCGTAGAAGAAGCAATGAGACACGTCTGTTAATATAATCGTTAGTAAAAAGTAAATGGATCTCAGTCACTTTCTGCGATGAGTGTTCATCAGTTGGATCAACTGAGGTGAAAACACGTGGTTTATTGGTTAGGGTATTCGTCTCACGGTCCTAAGGCCGAGAATTCGATTCTCGACACGCACTCTGACTACGCTACTGCAACAGAGGGCTATGAAAGACACTTGCCCAAAGTGCTATGCAGTGGCATCTTAGGCAAGTATCTTCGCTAAGCCAGGACATTGTAATTACTAAGCAAACCTCTGAACCATTGACCATGTTGCGTTTACATTTTTAGTGTTAAGTATTTCTATGAAGATGAATTGGTCACTGCTAGAAAGCTTTTTGAGCATAGGTTTGCTCGATCAAGTACGACCGAGGATTAACAACGATCTGAGCGAAATTCTAACAGGTCGGTCGATTTTGTAGGAATAGCAGCTAAAACCTCCTCAAATCAAACACTACAGACTTAGAAAGAGAAATAGGGTGAAAAATATGATCCTGGGTCTGTGGGGTTCCTTGATTGGCGCTTGCTGGATGATCTCCTGTATGAAAGGGACTCCGTCATAGATGCATTTTTGTGTACTATCTAATTTCATCCTCATTTCTTTCTTTTCCCTCATCTTTTATGTAAATCCCCACACAAATTGTAAGCTATCCTCGAAATGTCACGCCACAAATTACCATCATCATCATCATCATAATACGACAAGGAAATCTACGACAAATTAATAAATGCTTTGAGGCAGTTATCTTAAAACTGTATGAAGTTACCTCCCAGCTAGCACCTATCACCTAGGGCGAATCTGTTATTTTAATATAATTTCAAGTTACTGCGAGCTCGGGTGAGGCAGGAGCAATTTGAAATCGTTACACCGGCACGTCAACACTAATTTCATCAATAATCCAAATACAGGGACAAGATTGATTTTCTTTTCCTTCCAAAGACTTTCCGTATTATTGATATTTTTCTTCCGAACCTGAAGTTGTCACCTTGGCCAACTCTCAAGCAAATATTAAATTTACTTAAATAGACGCAGGCATCTTCGTGTGGTTCTGGGTTTAGTAACAGTGGATGATACATTGGGCAAATGTCTTCTGCTATATCTCCAGACTGACCAAAACCTTATGAGTGGATTTGGTTCACGGAACTTGAAAAAAGGCCCTACGACTAGCAAAACAAATACCGGCAACCCACCGAAACCTGCTTGATAACGAGTGGGGTTTTAGAAGGACACTCTGCAACTGTGGTCCCTAACCATTTTCTTATCTATGGACCCCTATGATTCCGATTTTATTCAGGTGGACTCTCATAGCCATTCGATGTTTTAAATAATCTTATTAAACTTTTATAATTAGATGTTGATTTCAAATTCTGGCACAAGGCCAGCAATTTCAGGGTAGGGAATAAGTCGATTACATCGACCCCAGTGTTCAACTGGCACTTATTTTATTGGCCCCGAAAGTATGAACTCAGAACGTAAAGACGGACGAAATGACGCTAAGCATTTTGTCCGGTGTGCTAACGGTTCTACTAGCTCACCGCCTTATTTATTATTGAATAGTACTAAATAGTAAATATTTTTAATAATTGTCTAAAAAATTGTTTAAATATTTTGTGCCTTGTAGAAGTATAATAAATTTATTACACATAATTTTAACAGCAAAATCTTATATGATGTTTCCTTCCAACTCGCACCTGGGGCGAATGTAAAATCGAATCCATGATTTTAACATATTAAAATATTTTTCAATTTGTAGAAATATAACAGATTTATAGCCGATAAACTTTAGCTGTAAAATCTTATACGAGTTTACTTTCCAGCTAGCACCTGGCACCTAGGGCGAATTTAAAATCAAATCTAGCGTTTTAACATAATTTAAGTGGGGTTCATATGTGTCCAAGGGTGACTTGGACGCCCGGTTTAGAACTACAGGTTGAAAATCAAGACCAGTAAAAGGGTGGAGGAACCTTGTTGAGTCAACGGTCATCCAACAACTATAAAATCGCTAGGAGTAATGGACACCCTAGCTGTTGTTACAGCATCCTTCTAGGAGAGGAACACTCTGATGTAGAACCACGTAATTATTGATCATCTCGCTTCGACCTGTCACTGGGTATTGATCATAGAGACTCAGAAAATGACACTCGTATTGTACAAGCGTTTATCTCTAGAACATTACGTAACAAAATGTTTTAATTGTTTTTTTTTTGTTTGCCATTTTTTTTTTTTTTTGTCTTTGGTCAGTAAGTATTATTTTCAATTTGCTTCTATCTAAAAATTAAAGGAAATGACTATTATTCCCTTCAAACTTTGCTTTTGTGATCCGACCATCAACGTTTTGAATCTGATCATATATTTTCCATTGCATTTCAGACAGATTCAGCGCTGAGTTGCTGAAGCAGAAATATTAGTAAATATTCTGCTCAATACCACAGATTTGTTTGTTGTCTTTGGTCAGTAAATGTTATTTCCTTTTTGCTTTTATCAAGAAATCAAAGGAAATCACTACCATTCCTTTCAAACTTTGCTTTTGTGACCTGGACATCAATGTTTTAAATTGGCCTATTATATTTCAGAGAGAATCAGCGCTCAGCTGCTGAAGCAGAAATATCGTTATAGCAAATATTCTGCTCAATACCACAGATTTGCTTGTCGGTTGCTTGATCTTAACCACTTGAGCATGTCCCTTAGTGGTTGACAACATGTGCATCTCTGATCATGAGCAGGAGTAGTGGGGAGCATCATAGTCATGCGCTGAGATGGATTCTTTGGGGTTTGAATAAATGTAACAAATACAAAGTTTGAAAGAGATATTAGTCATTTGTCATACTTTCTATACACATACACACTCACACACCCACACACACACACACACACGGCAGGGTTCCCCGCAGTTTATGACTACCAAATTTACTTGAGAGCCATTGGTCATTTCGAGGCTATAATAGAAGACATCTACCCAGGTTGCCATGCAGTGGGACAGAACTGGAAATCATGTGGTTACAAAGCTAGCTTCTTAATCACACAGCCATGCCTTCGCCTATGTCATGCTTTGTAAACCAAAGCAACCCTAACCCTTACCCTAACCACAGCATACGTTTCCAACGACGTCAATTACTTGCTCATTCCATTTTCGATGGCGGGTTTTACAAGGGGGGAGGAAGAATATGTCTGCGCAACACTGGCAGAATAAATAGTAGAATGTTTATTTGCTTTTTTGATTGACACATCAGATTATCTGTAAATTTTCGCCAATGCTTACATCTTTTCTCGATTCACAAGCAAAAAACACACGCGCACATACCTCAGACAATCATTCACACGCACTCACCATCACATACTCACACGTACACATACAACAAAATATTTTGTATTGTTAGAGCGCTTATTCAACAGATCCTCATATAGCTTTTGTATATCGTATGCAAAATGTAAAATTGTCTCGCTTATCAAATTCATTCCTGAAAATCGATAAAGCGGGTAACTAATAGCCTAATCGATGAAATTTAAGCTTAAAATGAAATATATAACTACTCCATTTCATTGTGTTGAGTTCATTAATTTTAGATATTTTTACACAGATGTATATTTTCTCCCTAACATATATATGTACACACACACGCACATATACACATGATACGCACATTAAATATATATATGTATGTATAAATATAAATATATGTATGCATGTATGTATATATATGTATGTACATATAAATATATGTATGCATGTATATATACATATACATATATATATATATATATATATATATATATATATATATATATATATATATATATATATATATATATATATATATATATATATATATAATTTATATAAGGGCATTCCTACATAATAATGCCTCACGCTTAGAGGGACTAAATAAGTCAAAACTAGTTTTGCTTATTTTTGGTAGTTTTTGACTTATTTAGTCCCTCTAAGCATGAGGCATTATTATATAGTAATGCCCTTATATAAATTATATATATTTACGGAAAAAAAACGATGGGTTTTTTTCCTTATGGGTTTTTTCACGCTGACTACTTGATAAATTCTTATAAAGATTTTATCCTATATTATATTATATAGAACTGTAATATATATATATATATATATATAATTATTTAAAATTA
>NC_142953.1:24294912-24319912 GCF_046866305.1 Octopus bimaculoides | reverse complement strand
AGGCCAGCCAAGGACAGACATGGTCTGTCACAGACTGTGCACACAAAAAGGTCCTTGTCATTCACCTTCTCAGTCTTTACATTTTTCCTTAAATATCTCTTGAGCCCTGCTTGCATCATCCTGGGCTCTTCAAATGCTTTCACTCCACTCCACACCCTTGTTCGCCATCCAACTCGATCTGAAGCGAGGGCTTCTATATCTTTTGGAGCCATTCCAATTGACTTCATAGCAGTCCTTATGCCATCCTTAAACCTTTTTTTAGGTTTATGCCGATAACGTTTCCCCTCTGCAAGCTCACCATAAAACAGCTGTTTCGGCATGCGTTCATCTGCCATTCGAACATATATGTATATATATGAATATATACATATATATACATATATATATACATATATGTATACATATATATATATATATATATATATATATATATATATATATATATATATATATATATATATATATATATATATGATGAGAAGGTTACAATTTTAATATCAAAGATCCCTATGGATCACACAGGTTGTAATCCTTTGAAACATATGTAGGAATAAAGTATGCAATTATCACATGCGTTTTCTCCAATCCTTAAATTCTTAAATATACTCAAATACCCAAAATTTCAAGGAGTTCCTGCCTTAAAAACAGGAGCTAACCACAGTTATTTTGTGTTCTTTGCTACATTGGTTTCTATTAACCCATTTATTCTATCAGAAGAATTTTTATTCATTAAGATAGAAGAAATACACATAATGATATATATATATATATATGCATATATATATGTATGTAATTTAATATATAATATACACAGATATCTCTCCATTTCATATACATAGACATGTATAATATATATAATACGTCGTGTTATATATATATGCAAGTGTATGTACACACACACACACACACACACACACACACACACACACACATATATATATATATATATATATATATATATATACCGTCGATTTGTTCAGCTGAACCCTTCAAGGAATACTCGTATGCCTCTAGCATACCCGGGGTTCAATGACTGAAGCAAGTAAAAAAAACAAAAAATTTAAGTTACCAAAATAAGTTTTAATTAAAATCAAACCAAAATATATTGCAGTCGTCGTTGAGACCAGAAATCGTTTCGGATTCTGAGTGAATGACAAGGCTCGTTTACATGGAAAGAGTACACTTAGTTTCCAGTGTGAATAAGCTCAGAGTGAATAAATAAATAAATAAATAAGCGTTTGTTGTACGAATTCTTTTCGGTGGAAAATTTCTCAAACAAATGAATCTTCAATGGACATCGTTTAATAAAAATTAGCCGTTTCGACAATTTGGTTTAGATCCTGTTGCAGCTCCACTCTCAATGTTTCTGTATTGAAGTGGTATTGGTGTTGAAGACAGTGAATCGTTATAATATTCTAATTTTTACTTTTGATTTCTCACCATCAAACTTACCATCGACGGAGCTTGATCGATAAAAAGTATCATCATATACCCTTAATAAACATTTCTGGGGTGGGGGTTTCAATATTTTAATAATTATTGAGGCAGGGTGGAGCTGACAGATTCGTTAGCAGGTCGGATGACATGCATAGTGGCATTTCGTCTGTCATTACGTTCTAAGTTCAAATTCCGCCAAGGTCGATTTTGCCTTTCATCCTTTCGGAATCAATAAATTAAGTACCAGTTGTGTACTGGAGTCGATCTAATCGATTGGCCACCTCCCCCAAACTTTCGGGCCTTGTGCGAGTGAGTTGGCAGATTCGTTAGCAGGTCGGATGAGATGCATAGTGGCATTTCGTCTGTCTTTACGTTCTGAGTTCAAATTCCACCGGCGTCGACTTTGCTTTTCATTCTCTTGTGGTCAATAAAATAATCACTGGTTGATCTCGAGGCTGATGCAATTGACTTACCCACTCTCTCGAAATTGCCGGTTTTGTACCAAAATTTGAAATCAATAGTTAAATGATTATACTGCTGGCAGAATGCTTAGCGATATTTCCTCCGTCTCTACGTTTTCAGTTCAAATTCCACCGAGGTCAACTTTGCTTTTCATCTTTTCGGGGTCGATAAAATAAGCATCAGTTGAGTACTGAGTCAGTGTAATCGATTTACCCCATCACCTAAAATTACTGGCCTTGTGCCAAAATTTGAAACCAATATTTTACATTTTCAATTTGAATGGTTAAACTCGAAGTACATAAAGCTATAAATAGTAACGTGTAAAAATTGGGTTTAAAAAGCTTTTTAAACAGAAAAAGTTGGCGGTTGCCCGTTATATTTGAACCCACATCTTCTAAAAACCAGACAGACGATATAACATAGGACCAAATTTTATAAAATGGAGAAATTCGAAGTATTGCTCTGCTTCAATGTTAGAACATCTGTCATTTTTACAGAAACTGTGGGTTCGAGTCCCGCGCGAGCCTTCGACGTTTTCCGTCCAAAGATTTCTTTACCTCATTGTTTACATGCTATTATTTTAAACTACGAGGGTGGCGAGCTGGCAGAATCGTTAGCACGTCGGATAAAAAGCTTAACGGCTTTTCGTCCGTCTACGTTCTGAGTTCCAATTCCGCCGAGGTCGACCTTGCCTTTCATCCCTTTGGGATCAATGGAATAAGTACCAGTTCAGCACCGTGGCCGATGTAACTGACTAGCCCCCTGTCAGGCCTTGTATCTATAGCAGAAAGTATTAATTCTAGCTTTATCTGCTTCAAGTTCAACAATTTAAACACGAATTATTCTACGTCTCTCGAAGTTTCTAAATTCTTACGACTTCAACATTTTAAATGGTGATATTTAGATATGCAAAAAAAGAATTTAAAAAAAAGAGTCATCGCTTCTTGTAGAACTTGGCATTTCTTTACAATAAAAAAAAACTGATTTATAATTTGATCTCCATTAATGAAACGAAAGAATGCTTACAGCTGTACTTTGTAAGTAAAATCTGCTGACTCATCACCTTGCAAAACGAAATTTTAATGTCGAAGTTTATCACAGTATAACAGATACTTGCAAAATATGCCTGTGAACTGCATCATTTGAGGGAGGACTTTTACTTGTTTCATCTCCCTTATAATCTTATACCATTCTACTGTGGAGGCGCAATGGCCCAGTGGTTAGGGCAGCAGACTCGCGGTCATAGGATCACGGTATCGATTCCCAGACCGGGCGTTGTGAGTGTTTATTGAGCGAAAACACCTAAAGCTCCACGAGGCATCCTGCAGGGGATGGTGGTGAACCCTGCTGTAACTCTTTCACCACAACTTTCTCTCACTCTTTCTTCCTGTTTCTGTTGTGCTTGTAATTCAAAGGGTCAACCTTGTCACGCTGAATCTCCCCGAGAACTACGTTAAAGGTACACGTGTCTGTGGAGTGCTCAGCCACTTGCACGTTAATTTCACGAGCAGGCTGTTCTGTTGATTGGATCAACTGGAACCCTCGACGTCGTAAGCGACGGAGTGCCAAACAAAACAAATTGTTTGCAAGATTCTTGGTGTAAACTCCTGTATTGATACATATTTTGTTGAATCTATGGAGGGGTCATCATTAGGGCAATGATAAACACACGCACGATTTCACTTCTTTATTTATATTTGTTAAATTGGTTAACCATTTAAATAGATTGACTAATGATTATAAACGAAGCGTACTAGGACAAGACCACTACCTGTGTGAATTATTGGCATAATAAATACAATATATATATTGAGAAAAAGTCGTCAGAATTTTTGAGAAAAATCTTTTTATTTCTTCATTATTATTATTAGCGCTTTCGTTCCTTTCTCGAACTTACTCTTTACTCTTTACTCTTTTACTGCGGCCATGCTGGAGCACCGCCTTTAGTCGAAGAAATCGACCCCAGGACTTATTCTTTGTAAGCCTAGTACTTATTCTATCCGGCTCTTTAGCCGAACCGCTAAGTTACGGGGACGTAAACACACCAACATCAGTTGTCAAGCGATGTTGGGGGGACAAACACAGATACACAAACACACACATATATACATACATACACATATATACGACGGGCTTCTTTTAGTTTCCTTCTACCAAATCCATTCTTTCAGTTTCTGTCTACCAAATCCAAGTATTTGAAGTTGTTGATGTTGTTGCATGTTCCACATGTCCTATCTCTACATTCTTTTACTAAGAATTCTTATTCATTCTCTGATTTGAATTCTGCCTTTGTAAGGTGTTTTTTTAAAGATATTTTGGTTGGCGTCTGCTATTCCGTAAGGTGTTTTCTTCAATCAGATTTTTCATTTTGGGTCTTTGTAGTGTGTTTGATTTTATGGCGTGAAAGATGTTGGTTATTCCAGGACTGTGTGTGTTAACGAACGGAATCGTGTTTTCATTAACTTTTTCCTTAGGTGTCCGTAGTTGAGTGATGTTCAGTTTCATTGCCTTTTTAATTCTCTCATTCATTAATCCTAAGGGGCATTTCTGCATCGTTGAGTTGGATTTCACGTATTTTGGGGTCAGTCACTTTAGTACAGATGTGCCTTGCCATGCTGTATGGGATGTTTCTTTTGACATTAAATCTATTATCATTCCTGCTACAAAAATCTAATGGCTACATGGTAAAGTTTACACCTGCTACAGACATTAACGTAACCCATATTTCTTTATGGATAACCTGAAGATATATATAAAAAATGGCAACGATGCCATAAAACAGCTGGAATTAATAACGACGTTTTCAGCTGCCATAAGAATGGAACCTGGCCAAAAGAAATGTTCATATTTGATTGTTGAACGTACGTGGAAAATCAGTCCTTCAGTTCCAAAACCGGTACATTAACGGTCTTCCCATCTCTTCTGTCCCACACAAAGAATGTTACAAATACTTAATAAAAGCATATCAAGTAAGATAGAATGACCCGAGAATATAATACGAGACTTAGAAAAATATGGCCGTCGGAACTCTCCTCTAACAATACCCTACAATGCATTTACAGTATACATGCTGATTCCAACATTTAGGATACTCCACTTGTCTGCAGAGTAAATCCACGCCATGGATATCAAAACCCGCAAGATGCTGACATCAACTGGAAACGTCCACAGAGACAGTGATAGCGACAGGCTCTATCTAAGAAGAGATAAAGTAAGTGGAAGCTAGAGATCAATGCAGACAGCGTTCGAATATCGTAAAGTCTCTCTCTCAGGCTGCACCCGCGACACAACAGCAGCAAAAATAAATACATAAACTGAGTGCAAACATACATACATACATACATACATACATACATACATACATACATACATACATACATACATACATGCATGCAAAAATACTCTGTTGATATTGTTGAAATTCCAATGAAAGAGCCTTGGATCTAAGTTATAAACACCGGCTCTTTCTCTACTGGCAAAAAAAAATCTTGAAATAAAACTGATTAAAGACATGCATACATACATCATTCATGGCCGTCGAAGTGCCTACACCTGGTCTACTGTCGAAGTGCCTACTATCTTAATTGCTGCTATTGAGGGACTCACAAAGACATGGACGAAAATTCTTACCCTTACAATTGAGAATAGAATAATTGTTTCAGATAGCATAGGCATTACAAAGGGAATATTCCGAGGAGATAGTCTTTCTATACTTCTTTTCATTTTGGCACTGAATCCATTATTGTTCGTACTGTAAGAAACAAATGGTTACATGCTAGGATCTTCAACTGCCAGAAATATCAAGGCAACTCACAATTCCTTTGTAGACAACCTAAAGATTTATGTTAAAAGTATTAACAATGCCTAAAAGCAACTGGAATTAATAACAACATTTTCAGCTAATATAGGCATGGAAATTGGCCGAAAGAAATGTTCACATCTGGTTATAGAACGAAGAAATTCAGTCCCCCAAACCCAAAACCTGTACATCAACGGTTTCTCTATCTCCCCCACTCCACACAAAGAATGTTACAAGTACCTAGGCATAGACGAAGATGTATCATATGAAGGCATTGTGAATAAAGATAGAGTGACCTGAGAATATTACACCAGACTTAGGAACTCTCCTCTTACAACAAAACAATATCCCACAATGCATTTGCAGTACTGGTGCTGATCCCAACATTTGAGATACTTGATTAGCTTGTAGAGGAAATCCACTCCATAGATATCAAAACCCGCAATATCCTGACAACTGGGAACTTCCTCAGAAACAGTGATATCGACAGGCTCTACCTAAGAAGAAATAAAGGTGGTAGAGGCCTGAGATTAGTGCAGACGGCTTTCGAGTGCCGTATGGTATCACCCAGGCAGCCCCTGCTAAACAACAGCAGCAATAATAAATTCAGTCCTGAAAAGTGAAGTGAGGAACATTGTACGAGTTGGCTGTGAACTCCTGAAGAAGCACTCTCTTCCTGATGATCTCCTATACAGTCCCAAGATTGCTGGACTCTCTTAGCTCAGAGAGGACCTGGATGGAAGCACTCAGTATAGAAAAAAGACCATGCATAGGTATGTTGCTCGGAAGCTTGAAGAAGACAGTAGAATTGACATGAAGCACAGTCTTTCTTGGACACAAGACCACTACATCACATCACACTTTGAAGGTTATGCATTTGCAATCCAGGTGCAGGAGACGCTCTTGTAATCCCAAAATGCAACCGCATGTGTAGGCTATGTCATGTTTCTGTGGAAGACACTACGCATGTGATTAGCAGCTGTCCTAAAAGGTCGTCACGGTATTACCTCTCTATGCGATACGATGTTGTTGCTAAAACAATATACAATGCCATCTGCAAAAAAGACTGTTCTAAAATAAACTTAGAAAATCCCTTTATTATGGAATACATTCATAAACACCAACTCAAGGAATGCTGGTGGAATATTCCCATCAAAACTTCAGTCAAATGTAAGCATAACAGGCCAGATATTGTTGTTTGAGATAATAGGGCAAAGGTATGCACCATCATAGAGGTCAGCTGCCCTGCAGATATAAATATCTCTTTGAAAATCAAAGAAAAAGAGGATATCTATGGACGACTGTTTCGAAACCTCCAGCTTCTATATCCAGACAATGAATTCATATTCATACCAATAATAATAATAATAGCACTAGGTCTTGTTAGTAAATGTTTAAAGGAGAATCTGGATAAACTGGGATTTTTAGAAAGAGAATTTGACCAGTTAATTCATACAAGTCCAATCTCTGAGTGGAACAGTAAAAATAAGCAAGACTTTTCTCAAGTTCCAAATGTGAATTTGTCTGTGTTAACTACAGTCCCAAAGATGGAGCCTTGTATCTTTATTGGAAACCGGCTCCCTCCTCAGTGGAAGATCTATAATAATTAAAAAATAGAAGAGATATATATATATGTACATACATTCATACATATATACACACATACATACATTGGCACGTACGTAGATAGATAGATAGATAGATAGATAGATAGATAGATAGTGAGAGAAATATATGAATAGTGTGAAAAGAAAGAGGGAGAGAGAGAGGGGAAGAGAGAGAGAGAGAGAGGAAGTCAGAGATATGATAAATGAGAATTAGAAGAAAGATGAAGCAATGTAAAAAAAAAGAGACACAGTAAACGTGTGAGAGAGAGTTTAAAGGTAAAAGTTGGGGAACAGATAAGGGCGGGATTTAAGCAGAGGGGGAGGGGAGGGGAGGAGATTGTAGCAGAGTTTAGGACGTCATCGTGTCTTTAGTTATAGCATTCTGTCATCAACACCCTCTCTACTTCTCTTTCCGTCTCCCTCATTCTCTCCCCCCCTCTCTCTCTCCCTCTCTCTATCTCTATCTCTCTCTCTCTCTCTCTCTCTCTCTCTCTCTCTCTCTCTCTCTCTCTCTCTCTCTCTCTCCTCTATTATGCTCTTTGAAGTGCATCTTAGTAAATGAAGTAAATCTCTCCGTCCCAAAATCCAAATAATTTATTCGCTAAACGTGCGTAGATTTATCAATTTCATTTTAGCAAAAGATTTCTGCTAAAGTTTTAAGGTCTCCTGAGTATCTAATTGTG
Organism: Octopus bimaculoides; assembly: GCF_046866305.1. Lineage (NCBI taxonomy): Eukaryota > Metazoa > Mollusca > Cephalopoda > Octopoda > Octopodidae > Octopus > Octopus bimaculoides. The sequence goes on along the minus strand of NC_142953.1, from coordinate 24,311,924 downwards.
TGTATGTATGTATGTATGGATGGATGGATGGATGGATGGATGGATGGATGTACGTATGTATATATGTTTCTATATGTGTATGTCCTCTTCTGTTTTTAATCATATGCTATCTTCTTCAGAGAAAGAGGCTGGTTTCCAACAAGGATATAATGCTCCATCGCGGGAATGTAGATAACAAAAAATTCACATTTTAAGCTTAAACGTGTTTCCCTGTTGTCCTTAGAGATCGTGTTTGCAATCTATGTGTCGGCTGGTTGATTTCTTTCTTTGAAAAGCCTAGCTTATCCAGATTATTACTCAGGCATTTACTCACAGGTGCAACAATTATTATCGGTAAAAATGTGAACTTTTTATCTGGATGTAGACGTTAGAGGTTTCGAAACAGTTGTCCACAGCTAACTTCTTTCTCTTCGATTTTCGACAAAAATCATCTCCTTTGAAATAGTCACCTTGCGCAGCAATACACCGGTTCAAGTTTTCCCGCCACTTTCGGAATCCGGTCTGGAAGTCGTTTTCCGTAACCGAGTCGAGGACCTTCTACGATTCACTCTGCATCTCTCTCGACAACGGAGTTAAAACGGTGACCTTTCAGCTGCAGTTTTTTCTTGGGGGAAGAGATGGAAGTCTGCAGGTGCTAAAACTGGCGAATAGGGCAGGTGTAGGAGCGAAACCATGTTGTTTTTTGGCGAGAAACTCTCGAGTGAGGAGAGTTCGGTGAAGAATCCAATTCTTCGCACTCCACAGATCCGGTCACTTTCGCCGAATGTCCTCCCTCAGACGCTTCGAAACAACGCGGTAGAACTCTCGCTTGACCGTGTGTCTCTGGGGGATGAATTCCCGATGCACAATATCGCGGATGTCGAAGAACACGAAGAGCATGATCTTGATTGAGCTGAGGCTCTGTCGTGCCTTCTTCGGTCGTGGACATGAAGTGCTCTTCAATTGTGACCACTACTGCTCCGTCTCAGGGTCGTACCCATAGACCCAACTCTCATCACCGGTGATGATCCTAGACCTGAAGGAGGGGGTCATCAGAGGCACGCTGACGGAGATCTTGACAGACTTCAAATTGATGTTCTTTCTGCTCGGTGGTCAGCAAGCAGGGGACAAACTTGGCAGACACACCGCATATTCAATTCAGACGTTAGGATTGCCTGCACGGACCCATACGACAGACCAGCATCATCAGCAATATCGTTGATTGTTCTCCGACGGTCAGGCACAAGCTGATTGAATTTTCTTTACGTTTCCGGGTGTGAGGCGAGTGGAAGGTCTTCCAGATCGCTCATCGTTTTCTAGGGACGTTCTTCTGCTTTTGAAGCCCCTGTACCACATAAAACATTGCATACGATCCACTGCCACGTTGCTGTAAGCATAACGAAGCATGTTTAATGTCTCTGTAGCAGACTTCCCCAAATTGTAGATTACAGCATGCATGTGATCGCAAAAACACAAATTTCTCAACTCGCGAAGCCAGCACAGCGATGTCACTCGGCACTTTTCCTCATAAAGGTCACTGCTAGCTCTCACTGCGTACGCAATTGTGTGCTGCCATCTGATGGTGCGCTACAGAACTAGTCTGGGAACGTTTTGATATCACCTCGTATTCCTTGTGGTGATGTCTGTGCATGTATTAAGTAACGGGGAATGGTCCCTATATTTGCATGTATATATATCCATGTATGTTTGTATGTACGTAGGTATGTGTCTTTGTGGTCATGCTGGGGCACCGCCTTAACGAATTTATAATCGAATGAATCGACCTCAGTACTTTTTTTAAAGCCCGGTAGCTGAAAGAAAGAATATTTTATCGGGCCCTTCGCTGAACCGCTAAATTGCCAAGCGCTGGTAGAGGACAAACACACACACACACACAGAGTAGTATTAGTAGTAGCAGCAGCAGCAGTAGTAGTAGCAGTAGTAGTAGTAGTAGCAGCAGCAGCAGTAGCAGTAGTAGTAGTAGTAGTAGTAGTAGTAGTAGCAGCAGCAGCAGTAGTAGTAGCAGCAGCAGCAGTAGTAGTAGTAGTAGTAGTAGTAGTAGCAGCAACAGTAGTAGTAGTAGCAGTAGCAGTAGTAGTAGTAGTAGCAGCAGTAGTAGCAGCAGCAGCAGTAGTAGTAGCAGCAGCAGCAGTAATAGTAGTAGTAGGAGTAGTAGTAGTAGTAGTAGTAGCAGTAGTAGTAGTAGCAGCAGCAGCAGCAATAGTAGCAGCAGTAGTAGTAATAGTAGTAGTAGTAGTAGCAGTAGTAGTAGTAGCAGTAGTAGTAGCAGCAGCAGTAGTAGTAGTAGTAGTAGTAGTAGTAGTAGTAGTAGTAGTAGCAGCAGCAGCAACAAAATAAGTTTGATTTTCACCATTTGTTTGTTCGTCTAATCCCGCTTTCACTCTGCCATTTATTCAAAACAGCCAATGTCATTATTCGTTCATTTATTGCTTGATACATTTACCTGACACCATTAATATTAGATCAATGGGAGGCGTGTGATTATTAAATTTGAAAACGTATTCATATATATCATATTGTTGAACAAGTCGTCATTACTCAAGTGAACGAATATAGGTAAAAATATTAAGAGAAGGATGAGAGAAAATGCAATATGTAAACCTACGAAGCAAACATACAAACATGTCGATTCTTATCTATTTTCTTGTAGATTGAAACAAGTTACGAATAGCTTTAATCGATTCTCGACCCTTATTATGGTCTCATCAGATATCTAAATCACTTAACAAATCCTAGAGAAACAAGTAGCTATTTTGTTTATATACACATCAAATCTAGTAGCTTCAGGGATTTGCAGCTACTAATTTGTGATCTATATGTGTTTAACGCTTTATTTAATATCAGCGGATGGATATTGAATGATGAATATCAGGGAACTCGCTCCACAGTATCAAAATAAGTTTTATTAAACCTACTTTGTAGTCCATACAAACACATCAGTTTTACCTGTTTCTCGATCGACTGAAGCAAAAAATGAAAGAGATGAGGGAGGAGGAAAAGGCAAAAGAATAAAGGGGAGAAAGAATAGGAAAATGTGACAAAAGACGAGAGAGAAAAACCCGAAAGAAAAAGACAGATAGTAAGACGTGCGCTTTTCTACTGAATCTTAAATGTTGTCAATTACACAATTAGTTTTAAGTATAGAAAAGAAAATTTTCTATTGAAGGAACGTATAAAGTATTGAGATTATGAAACTGATCAGAATCACTGATGAAGGGGGGGAAAAGCATCACCGAGAAGCAGAGAGAGCTGGAAGCTGAAAGAAAGAATATTTGAGAGTGAAAAGTGCGAAACTCAAGAGAGATTATTATTATTATTATTATATATTAATATATTATTACATATTAATATATAATAATCTCAAGAGAGATTATTATATATTTATTAGGGATGTATATTGAATAATGAATATTATTATGAAAGGAAATATAAAAATCTAGAAGGGCAATGTAAGGTTAATTTCCTATAAGGAATAAATATTTTTAAATGATGCATGCTATGTTTTAGGTTGTTTATTTTTTAATATGCTCAAAGAAAAGTATTGATTTTCTAACGTCTTGAATTATATTTCTTAAAACCTGCGATGCACTGTTTGAGAAAGACTGCTTTATGTGGTTGTTATACCTGTTAGAAATAACATCAATTATCATTCATGTTTCCAGTCTGGACGTGAGACGTTCTTACACCGTCGTTTTGGAGCCACAAAGAAATTCACTCCCAAGGCAATGGTCAACCCGGAATTATAGCATATGATACTAGCCCAAGGTGCTGCACAGTGGAACTGAACCCGAAATCATGTGGTCGTATTTTGAGCTTCTTAACCACATAGCCATACCTGCGCGTAAAATTCTTTTAAATTCTGTCATATTGAGCAGATTGAAGATTATCTAAAACAATTGTTATTCGGTTCCGAAGAGCAATTTTCGAAACTAGGCAGAGTCTGCAAAAAAAAAGGCCTATGTAAGCACTGACTGCATTATTGCAAAATTTAAATTGAAAGAATTAAGACTAAGAACAGAGCGATTTGTTCGAGTTATTAGAGCTTCAGACGATTCTAGTATCTTGCGCTCTGAGTTCAAATCCGGCCAAGGCCAACTTTGCCTTTCGTCCTCCTTAAGTCGATGGTGGTAGAAAACTCTCCAGAGAGCTGAACAGCAGGTCCTCGTATATACAAGCGCACGTTTGGTGTACAGGGTGTCCATAAATTACCATTACAATTTGTAAAATTCAGAAAAATAAGGATAACTCGGCAGATTGCGTGCAACAAATGGAACCCTAGGAGAAGTGCTCTGATGTTTCTAATAAAACTTTATTTGTTTACCTAAGTTTTCCACTAACCATTGCTGAGTTATTCTTTCTCTTTCTTGAATTTGTCAAATTGCAAAGGTAATTTATAGGCATCCTGTATTTGTAGACAACTTAGTTGTGATGTAGTGAAGGCGCATGGCTCAGTGGTTAGAGCGTCGAGCTTACGATCGTGAGGTTGTGAGTTCTAATCCCTGACCGGGCTGTGTGTTGTGTTCTTGAGCAAGACACTTTATATCATGTTGCTTCAGTTCACTCAGCTGTAGAAATGAGATGCGACGTCACAGTTGCCAAGCTGTATCGACCCCTTTGCCTTTGCCTTGGATAACACTGGTGGCATGGAGAGGGGAGACCAGTATGCATGGGTGACTGCTGGTCTTCCATAAACAACCTTGCCCAGACTTGTGCCTGGGAGGGTAACTTTCTCGGTGCAATCCCAGGGTCAGTCATGACCGAAGGGGGTCTCGGCAGTTGTGATGCATAAACAGGCGCAGGAGTAACTGTGTAGGAAGTAGCTTGCTTACCAACCACACGGTTCCGGTTCAATCCCACTGCGTGGTACCTTGGGCAAGTGTCTTCTATAGCCGACCAAAGCCTTGGGAGTGGATTTGGTAGACGGAAACTGAAAGTAGCCCGTCATATATATTTTATATGTGTGTGTTTGCGTTTCCCCCCCTCCCCAACATCGCTTGACAGCCGATGTTGGTGTGTTTACGCCTCCGTAAGTTAGCGGTTCGGCAAAAGAGAGCAATAGAATAAGTACTAGGCTTACAAAGAATAAGTCCTGGTGTCGATTTGCTCGACTAAAGGTGGTGTTCCAGCATGGCCGCAGTCAAATGACTGAAACAAATAGAAGAATAAAAGAATCGGTTTCAAATTTTGACACAAGGCCAGCAGTTTCAAGGAGATGGTAAATCGATTACATCAGCGCCATTACTCAAATGGTACTTATTTTATTGACTCCGAAAGGAGTTAAAAGCAAAGTCGACTTCGTGGAATTTGAGACGGCCGAAATGTTAAGATGGCCGAAATGTTGCTAAGCATTATTGCTCGGCGTGCTAATGATTTTGCCAGCTTGCCCGCCTTGTGATGTGTGAATATCAAAAATAGTATCCGTTTCTTCAAAAATCGTAGTTTCCGATCTACGGCCGTCTGGGTTACACGTCCGAATTACATGCCCAGCATGCTTCCTCTGCATCACTCGGTTCAACCAGTAATTAAATAAATATCTAATACATTACTTCTTATATAATCTGTGTTCTGAGTTACATAACTTCTATTAAACCATCCATCATATGTTATTTATGATTTATTCATTTCTTTATCTCTATGTATTGGGTTGTATCAAATGTACGCAATATAGTAACTACAAATGGCAGCTAGGATGATAATTTAGTTACTGAAAGGCGACATTTGACAAATCACATATATAGATCTACGCATTGCAAACTTTTCTGGGTGTCTCTTTTTTGCCAATTACTAATCAACCAAAAATCAAATCAATTCTGTGAACATTTCCCCGGTGCGGCATTGTCAGTCTTAATATAAAAAACAAGAAAATGTGTTACTGACAAACCAAAAATAACCACTTCCTATTTAGTTACGGCTCTTTAGGTTATGAGTTCAAATCTTAACAGGATCGATTTTTGCCTTATATTTTTCCGGGACGCCATAATATTCGTAACAGTCAGATAATTGAGGCTAATTAAAGCCATTATATTGCTTGCTTTAGAGCGCCGTGGACCCGTTCCAAATGTGTTTCAACTGGAGGTGGAGGGTATCGATGCTTCAGCCAAATTTAGTGAGGAACTTTTAATTTACACATTTCACTGCCATTTTGCTTATCATTGTCTTTTTGTTTTTTAAAAAACGTCCATTTTGTTAAATTACAAAACTGGACACTTGCCAAGATAACGATATCGAGTAGAATAGCTACTTACATTTAAATAATCATCAGGTGGCAGCAGTAGACTAATTAGCTTCCAGCAAAGAATCTGGAGATATTAGTGTATAAGTTTAGTGGCTGACGATGCGGTAGTAAGAGGCATAGGAAGCGGAATCAGAAAAGGAAGAACGAAATAAGAATTCTTTAAAAAATGCATACAATAGAAAAAAAAAATTATACGCACACAAGTCTGCATGTATATATATATATGTGTGTGTGTGTGTGTGTGTGTGTGTGTGTGCAATCACATATACGCACATATATATATATAAGCACATGTAGGTATATAATTGCTTTGTCGTTGTACAATCTAAATCATACAATGAATAGAAAATTAAATATATACATACATAAATATATCTATATATATGTATATATAATGTATGTATGTATATATATATATATATATATTTAAACTCATACCTCCCCTCCCACACACACACACACACACACACACACACACACACACACACACACACACACACACACACATATATATATATATATATATATATATATATATATACTGTTAATCGGCAGTTACGGTTACTCAACGGTTATATATTTCCAGACGCTAGTACTTATCAAACTTTTGATAAGTGTCAAAGCGAACACTAAACTTCTGTAACACTAAACACTGTTAAGATTTGTACTCAAGGTTTGAAATTTTCAATGGCTGTAAACATGCCTAAGTTCCTTTTATAGTATTGGAAAAAAACTGCTTATACCAGATTAATTTTTCGCTATTTCTTTCGGCCTTATAATTTAAGGTCTAAGGAATATAACTATTTTACCTGTTCACTTATTTCTGATTACTTTTTCGTTTACCGTTTCTTAACCTTCCACATTTTCTAATTGCTTCCTTCTCGACCGCGTTTCTTTCCTCATTCAATTTTTAGTTCGTTATGCTATGTGGTTTGTGCCTGATGACTGTGCAAAGATTTTACACATATTATAATTCCTTATATTGGCATGTTCTCAGCACTATACTCTATTAGTAGCACATAAAAATATGTATTTTGTCTATTATGTGATATTTATCTTTCAGCAGATGCAGTACTTTTTTGCTGATCTTGCCATCACGGAACAGTACATTATATATAGATAGATAGATAGATAGATAGATAGATAGATAGATAGATAGATAGATAGATAGAAATAGATATATATATATATATATGTAAGCATGTATATATATATGTATATGTATATTTTTATATATATATATATATATATATATATATATATATATATATATGTATATATATAAATATAATAATTAATAATAATAATAATAATAATAATAATAGTAATAATAATAATAGGAAATTAAATATATACATACATAAATATATCTATATATATGTATATATAATGATATAATGTATATATATATATATATATATATATATATATATATATATATATATATAATATATTTAAACTCATACCCCCACTCACACACACACACACACACACACACACACACACACACACATATATATATATATACTGTTAATCGGCAGTTACGGTTACTCAACGGTTATATAATAATAATTATCATTATTATTATTATTATTATTATTATTATTATTACACAGTAGTTCAATATTTGGTAGTTTGAGTCAACTGCGTCACCTGCTGCATCTCCGTGTTGCAGGGATGTGTGCAGCATTGTGTGTTCTTTTCTATTGTTAGGAGTGCGCAAACTCTTCTCAGTATTGTATTGTGTTAGTTTTTGTCTTCTCTCTTCAGGTGCGGTGCAGTCTTTTGTCGTATTATTGCTTGTATTGCATGTCGAGTGTGTAAGGCATTGAATGTGTAAGGCATTGAATGTGTAAGGCATTGAATGTGTAAGGCATTAGTTATTTGGCTTCACTGCAGAGTTACTGTATAGAGTGTGTCTTGTGTTTGTGGGTTGTTTTGTTTAGATTATATTATTGAATTGATACTATCTTGCGTAGGATGTGAGCTGTTCCTAGCAGGGCTATTTTTTGGATAGTGTGTTAGTTCTTTACTGCCCACAAGGGGCTACACACAGAGGGGACAAACAAGGACAGACAAACGGATTAAGTCGATTATATCGACCCCAATGCGTAACTGGTACTTATTTAATCGACCCCGAAAGGATGAAAGGTAAAGTCGACCCCGGCGGAATTTGAACTCAGAACGTAGCGACAGACGAAATACCGCTAAACAATTCGCCCGGCGTGCTAACGTTTCTGCCAGCTTCTGGCTTCTATGTTTTTGTTCATATGTTTTTATTATTATTATTATTATTATTATTGTTCAGTAGTTTTATTTTTATAACGTGCTTTCACTATCGAGCGCAGCTGTGGTTTGCAGTGATGCTCTTATGGTTACTCTATTGAAAGTGTTTTGCGTAGGATGTGTGCAGTGCCCAGTAGTGCAATTTCCTGTATGTTATATATATTTGTAAGTCCTGGTGTTTTTGTTATGTATTTGTCTGAATATTTTTTTATTATACCTAAGGCACCTACTATGATAGGAATTGTTTCTGTTTTTAGATTCAACATTCGAGTTACCTCTATTTTCAGGTTTTTGTATTTTGAAAGTTTCTCCATTTCTTTTAGGGAAACGTTGTCATCTGCTGGTATTGATACATCAATTAGAAAGCATTTTTTCCTTCATGATCTTTGACAACTATATCTGGTCTATTGGCCTTAATTTCTCTATCTGCATGTATTGGCATATCCCAGAGTATGGTTGCTTTCTCGTTTTCTGTGACCTTTTCTGGCGTGTGTTTATACCATCTTTTTTCTGTTGTTATTCCATAGTGTTGGCATAACTTCCAGTGTATATAGGTCCAAGCTCTGTCGCCCTTTATACACTGGAAGCTACGCCAAATTATTATTATTATTATTATTATTATCATCATTATTATTATTATTATTATTATTATTATTATTATTATTTAGGCGGTGATTTGATAGAATCGTTACCGAGTCGGACAAAATGCTTCACGGCATTTTTTCTGCTTCTTTACGATCTGGGTTCAAAATCTACCGAGGCCGTTTTTACCTCTTATCCTTCTAGGGACGATAAATTCAGTGCCAGTCAAGTACTGTAATCGATGTAATCGACCAGACTTCTCCCACAAAAAATTCAGGCCTTATGATCATCATCATGATCATCATCAACATCATCGTCGTCATTTTTATATAATTTCCTTTTGATTTAATCGTAGTATTTTTCTGATTTTCGTTTCGATTTCCATGTCGCTTTTTCAAAATCTCAATTGTCCTCTAATTCCGTTTCGTAAAATTCGTTGTTTGTTTTGTAAAAATCAATAATAGTATTGTGAAAAAGAAGTAAGCCTTCTAATTATTTTTATTACAGGAATATAAAATAAAATTCTTTCTTTTTATAATTATAATGCGGCAATTTGCATTGCGGTATTTTTTAGTAGACATTTACATTCTGAGTTCAAACTCCCTGGTGTCTACTTAACATTTTACACCCAATTTCAATAAAATATACTAAAAATTTGGAGCTGAGACAGAGATAATCTAGTCTATTTTCTACCAAGATTCGTAGTCTTTTATCCATGTTAAAAAGTATTCGGAATAATTGTTTCAAATTTTGGCACAAAGCCAGCAAGTTCGGGAAAGTCAGGAAGTCCAATATATCGAACTCAGTTCTCAAGTGATACTCATTTTATCGACCCTGGAAGACGAAGAGTAAAGTCGACCACTGTGGGAATTGAACTCAGAGTGTAAAGACGAGCGAAATGCCGCTAAGAATTTTGCATGCTAAGGATTCTACCAGCCTTAAGAAGAAAAAAAACATATTACTCTTTTACTCTTTTACTTGTTTCAGTCAGTTGACTGCGGCCATGCTGGAGCACCGCCTTTCGTTGAGCAAATCGATCCCAGGACTTATTCTTTGTAAGCCTAGTACTTATTCTATCGGTCTCTTTTGCCGAACCGGTAAGTTACGGGGACGTAAACATACAAGCATCGGTTGTCAAGCGATCTTGGGGGAGAAACAGAGACACACAAACATATATACGCACACACACACACACACACACACACACACACACACACATATATATATATATATATATATATATATATATATATATATATATATATATACACGCAGGAGTGGCTGTGTGGTAAGTAGCTTGCTTACCAACCACATGGTTCCGGGTTCATTCCTACTGCGTGTCACCTTGGGCGAGTGTCTTCTACTATAGCCTCGGGCCGACCAAAGCCTTGTGAGTAGATTTGGTAGACGGAAACTGAAAGAAGCCCGTCGTATATATGTATATATATGTATGTGTGTGTGTATATGTTTGTGTGTCTGTGTTTGTCCCCCCCCCCCCAGCATCGCTTGACAACCGATGGTGGTCTGCTTACGTCCCCGTAACTTAGCGGTTCGGCAAAAGAGACCGATAGAATAAGTACTAGGCTTCCAAAGAATAAGTCCTGGGGTCGATTTGCTCGACTAAAAGGCGGTGCTCCAGCATGGCCACAGTCAAATGACTGAAGCAAGTAAAAGAGTAAAGATTCTCCAAAGAATCTACAAGAATCGATGCAAGCGCTAATTTATAGAAACACGTGACATATTAGTAAAAATCTGTAAATGTACAACCATCCAGATATCTGAGCACCCTATTATTCTTTCTAATATATATATAAACTGGCAATATGACCATCCCCAAGTACAACAACATGTGTATATATATATATATATATATATATATATATATATTAAATATATATTTTTTTATAAAACAAGATTTTATAAAATATATAGTATCTGTTAACAGTCTTAGCAAAAACCTCACAGGTGAGTTTTTGTGTGTATATATATATATATATATATATATATATATATATATATATATATATATATATATATATATATATATCTTAAAAAATAGAGCTCAAAATCGATGCATTGAAGATACTTTATTGCAGCAACAATTATAATAGCAGAAAAAAACAACAATAAGCCAAACCTATTTATCCTGGATATTCTATTGAAATGTGCATAGGTTTGGCTTATTGTTGTTGTTTCTGCTATTATAATTGTTGCTGCAATAAAGTATCTTCAATGCATCGATTTTGAGCTCCTTTTTTTAAGATATATATATATATATATATATATATATATATATATATATATATATATATATAGCTATTTTCTGGCTTTACGGTCAAAGGAGAAATGATTCTTTTCATTTTTTTATCATTAAAACATTTTTTTTTCATTCTCTTTTTTACTCTTCCACATTTTGCATCCGTCATCTTCTGGTGATTTCTCTGTCTATCTACCTACCTCTCTCTCTCTCTCTCTATCTCTCTCTCTCTCTCTCTCTCTCTCTCTCTCTCTCTCTCTATCTATCTGTCTATCTATCTACCTATCTTTCTGTCTATCTATCTACCTCTCTCTATCTATCTATCTATCTACCTATCTATCGGTCTATCTACCTGTCTGTCTATCTGTTTATGTATGTAGATATGTGCGAGTGCGAGTGTGTGTGTGCATGTGCATGTGTGCGCGCGCGTATGTGTATGTGTGTCTTTGAAGTCAGTCTTCACACAACTGAAAGATGTTATAGGTTTGGTTTATTACTAAGAAACTGAGGATTTGGTTGTGGTGACATTTGATTAACAAAACACTTCAAGATAATCTCCCAACATGGTTGCAGTGATTAGGCAACGACCCCGCAGAGTCACCACTTTCATCGTTACATGAATAATAAATAAAATTGGCCAGATATGTTTTTTTATCAATATAATCACAATGGCAGCTATGATACTAAACGTGATAGTTGTGCTTGTAGAGTGAAACGATTGGGCGATGCTCTTTGGACGCTGGCAATTTAACACGGCTAACCGGGCGGTCAGCCTGATTTCTCGCTCCGGAAGCAAACACAGACAGAGACACACGCACGCGCCCGCATGCACACAGAGAAAGAGTAAGTGAGATTACAATTTATCAATTGAACACCATTGACATAAACTTTCCATTTCCTCATACAGAGAAAGAGGGAGAGAAAGAGAGAGAGAGAGAGAGAGAGAGAGAGAGAGAGAGAGAGGGAGGGAGGACAGAGGGAGAGGGAGACAAAGAGAGGAGGAAGGCAGTGGATGAGAGAAAGATTAAAAAGAGACAAACATTGAAAATTCAGCGCCGAATCAGCAACGCCAAATAGGCGGCGGCAAAAGAACTGTGCCAAAACGTCTCATATCCTGGTGCTGGCTGTTGCTGTTGTTGTTTAACTCCACTCCAGGCCTGCATAATGCAGTATTATGCCGAAAGATATTCCAGGCGTGACCATCCCATTGTTTCCCTATGTGTAAAGGACTCACAACTTCATTATCCAATACAATAATGGTAATAATGGTGGCGATGTAATAGTGTTGGAAGTGATGGTGTTGGTGGTGGTGGTCACCGTCGTGGTTGTCGTAGGGCATGATGTTAGCGATAGACGAGATATTTATTGGATTCCTCTAAATTCCAGTAAAATCTGGTTTTTGTCAATTAATCATTCTGCTTTTCTTTTACATTTATTTTTATTTTAGTTTCATTTCGTTTTTATCTGCGTTTTTTTTTTTTTTTTTGGAGGGTTTAAAATTCGTAGCACTAGATCATGTATTATCGAGGAGACACACACACACACACCTACACATATACATACACACACCTACACACGCATATACAGGAACATATATATATACATACATATATATATATATATATATATATATATATATATATATATATATATATATATATATATACACATATATATTACACACCAAAGATTTTGTTCTATATAGCTGTAAGTGTATATATATATATATATGCGTGTTTATGTATGTATGTATATGTGTGTGTGCGTTTAAATATATATTTATATATATATATATATATATATATATATATATATATATATATATATATATATATGCAATGTTAAATCTCTGAACGAGGTATTATATATATTATATTATATTATATATATATATGTATATGTATGTATATATATATATGTTTATATATACACACATATATATGTACATATATATATATATACATACAAGCACGCACACACACACACACACACACACACACACACATATATATATATATATATATATATATATATATATATATATATATATATATATATATCCATAGGCATATGTATGAATGTATGAATGTATATGTGTAAATGCATATATTACACATCGCACTTATATGCCCAGAAATACGTAGATATAAAAAGTGTATAATGCAAGATGAGACGTATGTATATGAGTGTGTATGTATGTATATATATATATATACATGGATATATGTATGTATGTACGTATGTCTATTTGTATGTATGTATGTATGTATGAACGTATGTATGTCTGTACAAGTGTGAGCTATCGTGTTATGATTTTTTCAGCTCCACCATGACTTATATAAGTGGATATTAATGCTTATTTATGCAATAACAACTTAGAAACTGCTCAATTTCAAACAAATTCACTCTTAGCAAACTCCATTACATATTTTTAATGTCCTATTCACAAATCCCATTTGTACATCTCCTAATGTTCAAAGCTTAAGCAGACCAGACAGTAAGCATTACATATACAATTCACTATTAACCTCTCAATGCATCATTAAATGCCTTCATGCAGTTGTTCGGTTTGCTAGAGATAGTAGAGGCGTAACTGTACGGATCTACGATCATTTTGCGACTGCTGGGTTACGAGTTCGATTGCACTGCACGTAATTTTAAGCGCTTCTTTCTACCTTATACTCGAGGTAACAAAGACTGCGTCAATGAAACTTAATAGATAGAAAATGTACAGATATATATATATATATATATATATATATATATATATATATATATATATATATATATATATAATGCGAGAGAGTTAGGGGTTGAGGATTCAACCGACTAAGGGATAGTATCTATCCAATATACTACTGGGAGGGTACCCAATTATTGCTACACAAGTGTTATACCAAGTGCAATAAATGGGAACTGGTAAAAAGGGGGGGTACCCCAAATTTGTATATCAATTAGAAAATGGAGGATAATATGCTGAACCCAACTACTTGCAGACAGTGTATCCCGTTGAATTCATTAATTTAATTCATAGCTAAAGTGACAAAAAAAAAAAACCAAAGTACAGATGTTTATGACAAACCATGTTATTTTGCCAACCGGGTTTACAGATAGAAGTACAAAGTACAGAAGGAATTAGAGAATGAACATACATATATATATATATATATATATATATATATATATATATATATATATATATATATATACACACATACATATACATATAAACTTACTTGGAAATGGATGCGTAGCGTTCAGTCAAATAACAATATAAATAATATATATGCATATGCATATATGGGTACATATATGTGCCTCGGAGGGTAACTTTCTAGGTGCAATCCCATGGTCATTCATGACCGAAGGGGATCTCCTTCTATACACATATAAACATAGGAGTAGGCGCGGCTGTTTGATCAGAAATTTGGTTCTGATCAACATGGTTCCGGCTTCAGTAGAGGACACTTTGGATAAGTGTCTTCTACAATAGGATTAGGCCGATCAAAGCGTTATGAGTGGATTTTGTAGGCGGAAACTGAAAGAATCTTATCATGTGTGTGTGTGTGTGTGTGTGTGTGTGTGTGTGTGTGTGTGTGTGTGTGTGTGTGTGTGTGTGTCTTATCTGTTTGTTTGTTTGTCCCACACCATCGCTTAAAAATCGGTGTTGACCTGTTTACGTTCCTGTTACACGGCGGTTCGGCAAAAATGATTGATAGAATAAGTTTAAAATACAAAATAATACTGTGTTGATTTGTTTTATTAACGTTCTTCGAGGCGGTGCCCCAGCATGACCGCATTCTAATGACTGAAAGAAATAGAAGATACACGATATATATTATATACATACATACACACACATGTATACACATACATATATTATATTGATACATTATATATATATACATATATATATATATATATATATATATATATATATATATATATATATATATATATATATATATATATATATATATATATATATATACACCCACACACACACATATATAAGTAGTCACAATATATAAGTAATCCGGTAGTACTCATAAAAAAAGCTTTATATATTTATATATAATTATTGCTAAGAGAATTAAGCAGTGTTTTAGTTAGTGTAATGTAGGTTAATTTCTTACTAGAATATAAGTAACCCTTTATAATCTTTGTCTTGAAGATGTTCATATCTCCTCTGAGATCAGTCCCTCGGTGTTGGCAGTTTTATGCCGATGGAGTTTGGGGAGATATATGAACACTGCCTCGTACTGTTGTTGGTGATTTCTTTCTATGCACGTGCATCTGCCTATATTTTACGGGACTGAGCAACGTCGTTGCGTTTATTTTTAATCATGCGCACGCTACCTGTTGATGTTGTACTTGTTGTTATTCAGAAAAACGGTGAGCTGGCAGAAGTGTTAGCGCGCTGGGTGAAATGTTTAGCGGTATTTCGCTCATCGCTACGTTCTAAGTTCAAATTACGCCGACGTCCACTTTGCCTGTTATCCTTTCGGGGTCGATACGTTAAGTATCAGTTATGTTAGGATTCTTGGTGGATTCACTTCACTCATGTTGTTGCACAATGAACAGGGCTTAGCTCTCTTGCAGCTATTTTTCAAGGTACAGCGTGCAGACACTCCAATGTTCGTTTTCTTGGAGTCAGATATAGAGATCAATAATTCTCTTATATTCTTATTCTGTCTAAAGGCTACATTGGGCGGCTGAGGAAATATCTGTTGGGAACGAGGATATTTTTTCGCCCCAATTCTGGTAACTTTCATGTAACATTTTTTAAATGCTAGCGATATGTTGGTGCCAGTTAATCACTAAAGGACTTCTATCATCTCTTGTATTGTGTTTGCTAAAATTATGCGTGAAAGTTTGATTATCTTTGCTAATCTTAGCTAATTAATTTGCTAATTCCTTTAATCGTGATTCGCTGTAACTGCGTTTGACATAATGATGTACAAAAGCATTTGCACGTTTCCAGTAATCCCTTATGTCAGTACAAATCCGTTTTATCCTAAAAAATTGGGATTTCGGATTTGATCGAATAATATGATGCAAATGATCGGAGCGGCGGTGGAGATATAATGTGGGATAACGTGGGCTTGCAAAATAACTCTATCACTATCCTCCAATAAACTTAACTTTTGTGTCCAAAAATTCAACGCTAGTTTTTGAAAGCTAAACGTAAAATTTATGTTGGACTTAAAGTCATAGTTTCTAGCAAAACAATCACAGAAATGCAAGAGGTCCATTAAACTATCCTGTGATCCTTCCCAGACAAAAAATACGTCGTCAATGAACCGTAACCAGAGTATTGGTTCATGACCATGAAGGGATTTGAATGTCTTCAGTAACTGTGTCTCGAATTTCGTCATGAAGACATTAGCGAAATTAACTGCCATGGGGGTACCCAAGGCGCAACCCTTCGTCTGGAGGTAAAATCTCTGTCTAAACTTCATTGTGTTACTTTGTAACACAAACCTCAGTAGTCTACAGAGAAAATTTGATGGAATACTTTTGTTTGATCGATTTTCGAAGGCATCCATGCATGCTTCTACCCATTCATTGTGGTCAATATTGGGATATAAGGAAGAAACATCCATGGTTACCAAAAAAAAAAACAGTTCTCGACACGGCCTCGGTGCTAAA
>NC_142953.1:24287412-24289912 GCF_046866305.1 Octopus bimaculoides | reverse complement strand
CATACATACGAGGACGGTCTGAAAAGTAGCTGACTTTAAGGATATCGCGAAAAGAGTTGAGCTTTTACCCTTCCATGGGGAGTCAGGAGAACTATTGAGATGACAAGCAAAAAATCATAAGGAAATACAAAATACTTTTCTCTTTTTTCATATTTAACACATGATGGCAGATCTTACGGTGGATTTTAGTAAGACTGAAGCAGGGGTGGTCATGAAGTACCTCTTTTTGCAAGGCAAAGGAGCGGTGGAAATCCATGGCAAGATGAAGTAACTCTTGAAGGATGGCTGCCCAGGAGGGATTGTATTTATATATGTATGCATTTATGTATGTAGGCGTGTATGTATGCATGTATGCATGCATGTATGTATGTATGTATGTATGTATGTGTATGTATATATGTATGTATGTGTGTGTTTATGTACGTATGTATGTATGTGTGTGCGTATGTGTGTGTTTATGTATGTATGCATGCATGCATGTATATATGTATGTATGAATGAATGTATGTATGTGTAGGCGCAGGCGTGGCTTTGTGGTAAGAAGTTTGCTTCTTAATCGCATGATTCCAGGATCAGTCCCACCGCGTGGCACCTCGGGCAAGTGTCTTTTGCTATAATCTCGGGTCGATCAGAGTCTTGTGAATGCATTTGCTAGAAGGAAATTGAAAGAAGCCTGTCGATCTATCTATCTGCGTGTGTGTGTGTGTATACCTTTGTGCTAGTGTTTGTTCTCCACTACTGCTTGATAACCTGTGTTGATGTGTTTACATCTCCGTAACTTAGCGGTTCGGAAAAAGGGACGATAGAATAAGTACCAGACTTTAAAAAGGTTAGCAGTGGGTCACTTCATTCGATTAAAAGCTCTTCATGGTGGTGCCCCAGCATGGCCGCAGACTAATGACATATAGATGTCTGACTATCATTTCATCTCATGATCAGCCTTGTACTTTATAAAACAATCAGGTTGAACGTGAGACGGCTATCATCTGATGAGGCAATCATCATGTCTGTATTCAAAGTGAAATACGGTGGGATAAAATAAACACTTCGAAAAGAAAAATGCATCGCGGGGTTCAATTCCAACTGAAATATGTTCCTTAACATCCGTGTCAAATTTACAGTTTCTATCTGCAAAATAAAAACAAAAAAAAAGATACAGGTCTTTTCCGAGTTATGTCCTTCTTTGGTCGGCCCGAGACTATCGCAAAAGACACTTGCCCAAGGTACACGCAGTGGGGCTGAGTCTAGAACCATATGCTTGCGAAGATATAGGTCCTGCCCGACTCCTAGGGCCGGTTTTCTGGTTTCCAAGGTGTATATATTCCCCACGTGGACTGGACGCCAGTTCGTCGCTTCTTAGTGGACTGGAGCAACAAGAAGTGTTCTGTTCAAGAACACAACGCGTCGCCCGGTCAAGGAATCGAAGCCACAATCTTACGATCATCAGCTC
This sequence comes from Octopus bimaculoides, assembly GCF_046866305.1. Lineage (NCBI taxonomy): Eukaryota > Metazoa > Mollusca > Cephalopoda > Octopoda > Octopodidae > Octopus > Octopus bimaculoides. The sequence continues at coordinate 24,288,462 of NC_142953.1, read as the reverse complement.
AACACCCCTTAATCACTAAGCCACGCGCATCCGCCTACCTGTAAGACTAATAAAATAAGTACCAGATAAAACACCAGGCTTAGTATATCACAGTTGTTGTTGTTGTTGTTGTTGGCACTCCGTCGCTTACGACGTCGAGGGTTCCAGTTGATCCGATCAACGGAACAGCCTGCTCGTGAAATTAATGTGCAAGTGGCTGAGTACTCCACAGACACGTTTACCCTTAACGTAGTTCTCGGGGATATTCAGCGTGACACAGAGTGTGACAAGGCTGGCCCTTTGAATTACAGGCACAACAGAAACAGGAAGAAAGAGTGAGAGAAAGTTGGGGTGAAGGAGTACAGCAGGGTTCGCCACCATCCCCTGCCGGAGCCTCGTGGAGCTTTAGGTGTTTTCGCTCAATAAACACTCACAACGACCGGTCTGAGAATCGAAACCACGATCCTATGACCGCGAGTCCGCTGCCCTAAACACTGGACCATTGCGCCTCCAGTATAACACAGTACATATTTATAAGACAAAAAGTATCTTCGTTCAAATCAGTATCCCAGCATCACCGCAATCCAATGTCTGAAACGAATGAAAAAATAAAAGGATATAGGAATACAAGAATAGCATAACTAAATATTGAGATCTCAAATCAAAAATCGATTCTTTTATCTACTTTGATAAAGGAATTGAAATTTTTTTTTTTCCTCTCTACGTGCCAAAATTTTTGATAAAATTTTACACATTTATCAGAAATAATACTTTGGCATCAAACTTTGCTTCGATTCACTGCAATTTTATTCAGCGAGTTTATCAGTGTTTATTTGTTCGTTGGTTTATTTATTTTTTTGGGAGTTTTTTTTCTTGCTCTGTGTGTATACGTGTGTGTGTGAGTGTGTGTGTGTGTGAAATTTTTGTTTATATGCTGCATTAATCTAAGGATTTATCCACTGATCTTTTCATTACATCAAAAATTCACTCGTATCTTCCCTTTTCTCTCTATATACACACACACACAAATTTACACACACATACACATATCGATATATATATATATATATA
>NC_142953.1:24269912-24282412 GCF_046866305.1 Octopus bimaculoides | reverse complement strand
ATCATAAAATTTGCTCCATAACCCCTGGAATCCAAGAATAGACATTTTAAACTTATAATTAAGAAATCTAATTGAAGATGTTTTCCAAGAACGCTTGACTTCCTTTAATAAGATTTCGAAACAGTTTTTGTTGTTCAATGTATTTAGCTGAGGGCGCAGTCTTCCGTACAGGATAGTCACTGCTAAATTGTGCAAAATTTGAACAGCTTTTCAAATCTAGTACAAAGCTAACGTAATGTAACGCTATGCATCAGAAGAAAAGAGACGATAAGGAAAGAGAAATAGCGAAGGTAAAGGTGAAAGCGAAGCAAAAATGAGCCACTTTGAATAAAAGTTTTATTTCAGAAAATCGAAATGGAAGGAAAACCGTAAACAAACTGATTCTCTGTTTTCACTTCCGTTTAATTATTCGGTTCCGTAATGATATTTTCAATAGTTTTCATTCGTTTTCAAAATGGCGGTCGATCGATCGTACCGTAGCTACAATACTTCAATATCAAGACAACATAATTGTTTCTAATTTTGGAACAAGGCCATCACATTTGAGGGGAGGGGGTCAAATCGATTACACCGTCTACGGTTAACGAGTCTGCCAGCTCGCTACTTTATAATGATCTCAAATTTTGACACAAAGTAAGGAATTTGAGAGGAGGGGCCCAACCGATTATATCGAGTCCAATACATAACTGCTTCCATATATCATAGAGCCCGCGGCAGTAAAAGGTAAATCGATGGGATTTGAACTCAAAACATAAAAAACCTGAATAAACATTGCAAAACGCCTCTCCTGACGCTGTAATGATTCTATTGGCTATATTGTAATGGTTTCAAATTTTGGCACAAGGACAGCAGTTTTAAGGGAGGTGTAAATCGATTACATCGATCCCAGTGTTCAAAGCCGACTTCGGCGGAATTTGAACTCAGAACACAAAGACAGACGAAATGCATTTAAGCATTTTGCCTAGCGCGATAACGATTCTCTCAGCTCGCTGCCTTGATAATAATAATAATGATAATAATAATAATGATAATAATAATAATAATAAATGGCATGGAAAACCTCTCAATGGCAAATACCCAAAGAGAGCGAATAATGCAGATATTGACAAAGCCCTTACCCACCAATGGTTAATGGCCTCTGGATTGAAATCAGAAACAGAGGGGTTTATCATAGCAGCCCAAGATCAATGCCTACCTACAAAGAACTACCAGGCCAACATATTAAAGAACGGCAGCTCCCCATTATGTCGTATATGCCAACAACAAAATGAGACCATCGATCATGTTGTCTCCATGTGCAGTCTGCTTGCGCCTACAGAGTATCTCAACAGGCATGATAGAGCTGCACAATATATTCACTGGGTAATATGCAAAAACCTGGACTTGCCCCATGATAAAAACTGGTGGGAACACAAACCACCCCCAGTACTTGAAAATGATCACATTGCACTCCTCTGGAACTTCACCATTCAAACTGACAGAAAGATAGACGCAAATAGGCCAGACATCATACTGAAAGACTTCAGACAAAAATCATGCCTCCTCATTGATATGACTGTCCCAATTGATATAAACGTATCTGTCAAGACCTACCAAAAACTGAGCAAATATAAAGATCTTGAAATAGAAATTAGCAAAATGTGGAATCTGAAGACGAAAACAATACCTATTGTCATAGGTGCCCTGGGAATGACAGCGAAACGGGCTGATTACTACCTAGCTCAGATACCAGGAAACCCCAAAATGGCTGAAGTCCAAAAGATAGTGCTCATGGGAACTGCCCATATCCTACGTAAAATACTGTCTATGTGATCTCAAATTTTAAAGCAAACATAATTTTCTTATGGTTTCTTAAACATTCACTTGAACAAAACTGTACAAATCCAAATATATGGTACCCTAGGCATAACACCTACATGAACTTCTAACTTGTTGTCTCTTGAGGTCTCTGGGTGAGACTTGGATCCAACTTGTACAAATGCAAAAAAAAAGTCAAACATAAAATAATAATAATAATAATAATAATAATGATAATAATAATAATAGCACATACCCAAGGCACACAGAGCTGCGCTCGGTAGTGAAGTGAAAGCACGCTATAAAAATAAAACTACTGAATAATAATAATAATAATAATAATAATAATAATAATAATAATAGTAATAGCACATACCCAAGGCACACAGAGCTGCGCTCGGTAGTGAAGTGAAAGCACGCTATAAAAATAAAACTACTGAATAATAATAATAATAATAATAATAATAATAATAATAATAATAATAATAATAATAATAATAATAATAGCACATACCCAAGGCACACAGAGCTGCACTCGGTAGTGAAGTGAAAGCACGCTATAAAAATAAAACTACTGAATAATAATAATAATAATAATAATAATAATAATAATAATAATAATAATAATAATAATAATAATAGCACATACCCAAGGCACACAGAGCTGCGCTCGGTAGTGAAGTGAAAGCACGCTATAAAAATAAAACTACTGAATAATAATAATAATAATAATAATAATAATAATAATAATAATAATAATAGCACATACCCAAGGCACACAGAGCTGCGCTCGGTAGTGAAGTGAAAGCACGCTATAAAAATAAAACTACTGAATAATAATAATAATAATAATAATAATAATAATAATAATAATAATAATAATAATAGCACATACCCAAGGCACACAGAGCTGCGCTCGGTAGTGAAGTGAAAGCACGCTATAAAAATAAAACTACTGAATAATAATAATAATAATAATAATAATAATAATAATAATAATAATAATAATAATAAATGCCCGGATACAGTACCAGGCAGTGGCTCTCATGGCTTCTGATCTTAACTGATTGGAAGTGTTATCATGTACATTGTTTTGTCTTGGTATAAAAGATGGGCTACAGCAAATATTCTGCTTAACACCAGCATGACCGCACTCTAATGTCTGAAATAAGAAAAGCGTAAAAGATAGATCTACAGTGTTCTTTTCTGAGTCGGTAGTTAGAGAAATGGCGAAGATTTGGCTGCTATTTCTAGCAGGATGAGCACCGATCTCGAAGTAGATAACGCTATAAATAATACCGTGTACAATATTGCGCTAAAAAACCCTTGGATGGAAAAAGTAGAAAAAAGGTGATACACGAGACACGAACACATCTTCTATAAACATGTTCTGCCATTGCACCAAAGCAATCCTTCCATTTTCTCCATCCAATTTAGAAGCTTTGTTCATAACAACGAGAATTATATGTTGTGTACGTCATAGAAATTAAGAAACTTCGAAAGACGTGAAATATACAGATAAGCTTCCATGCAGATTCCGCCAACCAAATTCACTCACGAAGACGAGGTTATAGTAAAAAAAAACTTTTTTAATAACCCAAGTTATTTAATAACACAGTGGGAATGAACCCGAAACCGTGTGGTTTCAAAGCGAGCTTCTTGACCTCACAGCCATGCCTAGTCCGCATATGAATTACAAAGCCTTTTGATCAGAGATGTTTTCGATCAGGTTCTGGTTAAACAACCACAACAAGAATAACGATGAAAACATCCACTGTCCAGATGTGGTCATTCATTCGAAGGATGTGTGTGTGTGTGTGCGTGTGTGTGTCTGTGCGTGTGTGTGTGTGTGTGTGTGTTTTATGATTTTACGGAGAGTTGCTTGGAGATGGTAATTCTAAACGGAATGCTAAATAAGACTAATAAATTAATAATCAAAGAAGAAGAAGAAGAAGAAGAAGAAGAAATGGAAGAAGAAGAAGAAGAAGAAGAAGAAGAAGAAGAAGAAGAAGAAGAAGAAGAAGAAGAAGAAGAAGAAGAAGAAAACGGAGAAGGAGAAGAAGATTGATTTGATTAATCAATTAATCAAGGCGTCATTCGGAAGTTAGACTGAAGAGGTTTTTAATTAAAAAGATGGCGAAGAGTCACGAATGACGGTGATGATCGTTAAGATATTGATGATGATGATGATAATGAAGATCCCTGTGATGATAGAGAGAATTATGGTAACGAGGAAGAGGATGGGGGAAGGGGAAGAACTGGAGAAGATGAGGAGGGGGAACAGGAAGAGGAGAAAGAAGACGGTGACGATGACAATGATGGTGATGGTGATGGTGATCGTAATGGCGACAACGACGACGAGGAGGAGGTGGAGGAGGAGGAGGATGGTGGTGATGATGGCGGTGATTACGATAATGAGAATAATTGTAATGATTAATTTCAACAGTATTGCAAATTTACAAGGTTTTGGGGGGTTAGAAGTGGGCTGCCAGAGAGAGAGAGATTCGTCGAATAAATCAATGCTGAGTACTTAACGGTTTATCGGCACCGGAAGACCGAAAGGGAAAGTTGACTTCGAGTTTTTAGCATAGGCGCGTGACGAATGTATTAGTGAATACCACGGGCCCCAGTACACGAATAGTATTTCAACGATCCCAAAAGCATAAAAGGCAAAGTTAACCTCAGTCGGATTTGAACTCATAACGTTGAGCTTTACTGATTTTGCCAGCTCGTCGCCTTTTAATGATTCTTTCTAATTTGGGTACAAAGCTAGCAATTTTGAGGGGAGGGGCTGGTCAATACTATCGAACCCAGTACTTGGCAGATGCTTTATTTTATCGATCCCAATCAGGTGAAAGATAAAGCTGACCTCTTCGGGATTTGTACGTAAAGAGCCGAAAGAAATGTCACTAAGTATTTTGTTCGACGCACTAATGCTTCCATCAGTAGCCGCCTTAATAATTCTTTCTGCTATAAGCACAAGGCCTGAAACGTTGTTGGCAGGAGCTAATCGATGACATCGATCCCAGTAATCCCAGATTTTCTCATCTAAATGAACGTGTATGTGTGAATGTATTTTCATGTGTTTGTCTGTGTGTGCGTGAGTGTGTGCGTGCATGCATGAATATAAACGTGGCATTCGCATACATATATATAACACACACACATATATAGGCGAAATTGTTTCAGGGTTCGAAAATGCACCTCAGTCTCAAAGCGTGTAGTGGTTTTTAAGTTTTGGCAAACCTTTATTCAAATACCAAACCGGTTTCGACAATTCTTTGCTTATCAATGGGAAATATATATAAACAGGAAACCGCACATACACACACACAGATATACAGATGCATACACACACACACACACACATATATATATATATATATATATATATATATATATATATATATATATATATATATATATGTATATATATATATATATATTGTTGTACTTGGGGATGGTCATATTGCCAGTTTAGCCAATAAAAACACACGCACTGTATATTTGGTGTTAATTTTTTTTTTTTCAGCTTTATATTACATTAATCTTAATCTTAATCTTATTTCGGCCGGAGTTCTTTCGTCACACTTCTGTGACCTCATCAGTGGTCCTTTGTTTCCTTCTTTCTTATGTGTGTCTCACCTTGCTAACTATCAGCCATTTTGTATTTTGTATTCCTATTGTATGTGTCTACGCATGCGTGTCCTTCAATGTGTCTGTGTCTTTTGTAAGTGCATGTGTGTATGGGGAGTGTCTGTATCACCTATATTCTCTGTTAATACGTGTTCATTTGTATTAGTTTTTATTTATTTATATGTTCATGTGTGTGTGTGTGTGTTTTTTTTATTTTTTTTTTATTTTTAATGTGTTTAATTAAATTTTGTTAACGTATGTAGTATTTAATTCCATTTGTTTATCTATGTATTGTATTATACTTTGTTCCTATTATTGGTTTATGGGTAACATGTTGTCACATGCTGTGGTTTGTTAGTGGCGTATGTTAGTGTTCCATTCTAGTTTCCTATTCAGGCTAGGTTTCCCTTCTATTATGTGTGTAGCTTCAGTAATTTGTCTAAGTGCTGCATCACTGCTATGTGTAGATAAGATTTTAATTTCTATGTTGTTGATTGAGCCTCTATGTTCTTGCTCAGCGTGCTGGTACAGAACTGATGAGTTCTTCCCTTCCTTAAGTTCCCTCCAATGTTCGTTTGCCCGCTCCCCTATACTCCTTGCTGTTTCGCCTACATATGTCGTTGTCTTATTTCTGCATCGTCCCTCTGTACATCTTATACTATAGACCACATTTCTGGTTTTGCAGTTCGTTTGTGGGCTAAATCTACATACGATACAGTTCCTATCAGTGCAGGGGGTTCTACTGAAAGGGTATGTTCTACTGATAAGGGATTTGATAGGGTTGCCTGGCCTTTCAACAACCTTAATTCTTAGCTTAAGTTTGTCTAGGGCCCTTCTAAAGCGGTACGCCAGTTCGCCTCTAGGGGTGGTGTCGACGAACATGACGCTTTGGTACTTGTGGCTATTGTACCATGAGCTTGCCTTCCCTATTTTCTTCTTAGTTCTTTCTATGGTGTTCCATGATTTGCTCCTATAGAGTGGGCAAATCCCATTCCTATCGTTGCGTTTGATTGTTTCAAACTTCTTCATAGCTCCTTTGTAAACCCTGATCCTTTCTTTATGGCTGTAACCCGAGAACTGCATGCGGTGGACGAAATGTTGTATATGTCTCTTTAATTCTGTAGGGTCGCACATGCAGGAGACATTTCGCATTACTCTGACGAGGTCTGCCATCAATATGTTGAATTTGGCATTGTCCGCAATAGCCGAGTTCCGGTGGGTCAGGTACTTGGAGGCCATAGGTTTTGTATAGTGTGAATGGAGGATTCTGGTTTTATTGTTCTTAGTTTCTAGCCAGAGTTCAGTATCTAATACAGGTAATCTATGGTTAGGGTGTTTAGTAGGGTAGTCTATCGTAACTCTAATACTCTGGTGGATGGAGTTAGCTATTTGCTGGATGCTCTCCATAGTCTTAGTTTCTATTTCTATTTCAGGGGTACTCTCTTGTGGGGGTGTCTTTACCACTAAGTTGATATCATCGACATATCGAGAGTACACATTCACGAGTATGGAGTTCTGTGTCAGGCGTTCCTTAAGCCTTCTGTCCCACCATACCATGAAAAGATTGGCCACATCACCGGCGATACTAACCCCGATGGCTGCCCCCTCGTCCTGGGCGTATAATTTGTTGTTAAATTTAAAGGTGTGGCCTTTTAGGGTGACCTTTATACTAGCTCCTAGTGCATGTGCGATCATTTTCTTTACCTGGTGGATATTAGTGGGGGTCCGTATGGCTCTGGTCCATCCACTCCATCTCTCTATAGGGGTCTTCCTAGCCATAGAGGTAATTGTGGGTGGTCTACCTCTTAGACGTCTACTAGGGCAGAAATCTCTAAGGTCGTATCTATCTAGATATGCATCGTCATATAAGCACAAGGCCTGAAAAAATCTTGCAAAGGCCTGAAAAAATCTTGCAAAACAAATATATATATATATATATATATATATATATATATATATATATATATATATATATATATATATATATATATATATGTAACTATATAGATAGATAAATAGAGAGATAGATACACACACACACACATACACACACAACCACAATTCTACCTATTCGTCAATCAACATGCAGAAGTAGGTATATATCAATGTGAGTATGTGTTCGTGTGTTTGTGTGTATAAATATATATATTTCCCCAGCATGGTCACAGTCCAGTGAATGAAAGCAGTAAATGCAGACTTATCTATTGATGTGAACATTATTTAAAGATCATTAATGATTCATAACTTCAGATTTCATGCCGTTGGTTGCAATCGTGAGATTAATAATAATTGATTCATTTCATATGAATAAAGTTTAATTAACAATTTATTTGCACATTCATTATCATCACTCCTAGGTCGGTTCAGACGCAAACCGTGCTAGTCGCTGTAGTGTACCTCATCGGAGAATAACTGCTACCTTTTACGACGGCAGTGCGTTCAACATACTCGATTCATTGTCATACGGGATTCTTCGACACCGGTGTTTCGATACGTTGTGTCTCTTCAGCCAGAAGTACCCGGTCCTTTGAGTATAAACAAAGCCGATGACGTTGTTTATACTTTTAGCAAACAAATGTTTGGTAATCGACGCTTATATCGGATCTTTCTGATTTGGCGGACACCATTTTTTATTTAGTGAGTTTTCTACCGAAACACTTTAAAACTTCGTATACTTGTATATTTTGTCTTATAGAACAGAGAAAACATTTTTATATTCGAAGTTATTTCATGTTAAAAGTTGTCGTATTTCGGTAATTTCAACCAATCACTGACGTCTATTGAGGTGAAAACAATTACTGTTGTGGCGGTGTAATGGGATCTTTTCCCTTGAATAAAATTAGTGCCGTTCTTTGTCAACAACAACTATCGGCGGTACTGTTATTTTGTGGCGGTGTATTGAACAGATTTTCACCAAATTTGGCAAAAATACTCATAATCCTAACCCTAAAACCCTAACCCTAACCCTAACCCTAACCCTAACTCTAAAACCCGAACCCTAACCCTAAAACCCTAAAGCTAAAACCAGTACAAACGCACGAACGATGTCATAAATAACAGTACCACCGATAGTTGTTGTTGACAAACAACGGCACTAATTTTATTCAAGGGAAAAGATCCCATTACACCGCCAAACAAATGGTGTCCGCCAAATCAGAAAGATCCCTTATATCTCCTAACCGACGAAAGAAAAATCGCTGCCCACGGTGCAAATAACGATATTTTAAAGTTTATATAGAGTTCAGTACTTGTGATGAGAAAGATTGAGTCATCGTCCGGATCCAGTCCAGCGGCATTAGATGACTCCAAGAATATGCAAATCTCGTTTCTTTTCAAACTTGAGCTGATTTCCATGTTTTCTCAATAATGCCTGTTTCCAGTGTCTCAGTTTTGTGCGCGAGTTGACAATCTGATGTATCTCTAAACCCCCACCTAAGGATTTTCAGTACTGTTAGCCATTCTGCTTGCTGTGTGTCTAAGGTCTACACAGCCACGCTGCAAGGTTGTCCAACTGCTTCTAAGTATGCGAGTGAATAAACATTTGCAAACAGGCTGCTTCTAATCAATCTTTCTCTCCCTCTCTCTCTCTCTCCCGCTCTCTTCTCTCATCCTCTCCCTTCCTCTCTCTCCGTCTCTCTCTTTCTGCCTCTCTTCCCCTCTAACTTTCCCTTTCTCACTCTCACTTTCCCCTCTCTCTCACTCTCTCTACTTCTCTTATCCTCTCTCCCTTCCTCCCTCTCTCTCATTCACCCTCTCCCACCTTCTCCCTCCCTCTCTCCCTTCCTCCCTTCCTCCCTCTCTCCCTTCCTCCCTTCCTCCCTCTCTCTCATTCACCCTCTCCCACCTCCCTCCCTCTCTCCCCCTCATTTACCTTCTCTCTTTCTCCTCTTTTTCTCTCCCTCTCTCTTCTTCCGCCTTTCCCCTCTCTCTCTCTCTTCCTCTCTATCTCCCTCTTTCTCTATCTCCCTCCTTCTCTCTCTCCTTATCCTTCTTCTCCCTCTTTCTTCCTCTCTCAACTTCTCTCCCCTTTCTCCCCCTCATTTTCTTTCTCTCACCTCCTCTCTCTCCTTCTCTCACTCTCCCTCCCTCTGTGTTAAACTAAGAATTGTGTACCTGAAACTGTGGAATTTCTCAAGAAGCGTGGGAAGGATAGATTTAATAAACTAACGGTATTCTTATAGCAGAGTCGTTAAGAACTTATATTGTTTATGAAACTTGTAGTGTTGTACTTAGCGACTTTGCAGAAAAATCGCTGTGAAAACATAAGAGTTAATACAACTAGTAATGTTACATTAGAGAAAAACTGTTGTGAAAATACAGAGTTAATAAAATTCGAAAACTGAATTAAGCCAAGTCAAACGTAATAAAATGAGTTAAATAATCGTATGACGGAATGGAAAGTAAATTCTAATGCATCCGGTGGTTTTGTTTTTTTGTTTTCTTTTTCTCCATTTTCTGATAGAAATGTTTATTTGAAGGTGGGAAGTTCTACTCGAAACGTTATCATTTTATTTTGCAAACCATTGATTTCTTTTTTTTTTTTTTTTTTTTCGAACACTTGTAGCCTGAAGGAAAATGGTATATGATGAAATGTAATAAACTGTGAGAGAACAGAGAGAAAGAAAAGATAGATAGAAAGATAGATAGAGAGAGAGAGAGAGGTGGGGGAGAGAGAGAAGGAGAAACTGGGGGAGAGAAAGAGGTTGACAGGAAGAAACTTGTGCACATATGTTCACTCATTCACGTATAGAGAAATGATTGGTCAATCTTTAAGTCTAGCCACGTGAAATCTAGAAAACAAAGTCAAAGAGTAAAGCATATATACATATATATTATACATAAATACATATATATATATATATATATATATATATATATATATATATATATATATATATATATATATATATAACCAGCCGAAATTGCAAAGATAATCTGGATCTCGACTGAAGAGAGAAAACTCCGAATGACCTGTCCTTGTTTCCTTGTATCGTCTATCTGGATGTTTTCTCCTTTTCTTGTATCACCTAACTGTCTTGATGTTTTGCGTTCTTGCCCCATTCTGTACTATATATATATATATATATATATATATATATATATATATATACATACATACACTCATACATGCACACACATTAATGCATACATGCGCGCATGCATACATACATACATACAGACATACAGGCAGGCAGACAGACAGACAGACATATAATACTTGCATACGTACATATGTAGGCATATACGAGGTGCGTTAAAAATATATCCGACTTTATTTGTTCCTGCTTCGTGATAATCAAGCTCAAACTACCCAGAAGATTCGGCGATGCTGCCATGGGGAAAAACTCGTATCAGGGGGTGATACAACCGCTTCAAACATAACTGTACTTAAGGGAAGAGCGAGGCACGCTTCGGCAAGACCATCCACAAGTCGAAACGAGGAACCTGTTGAAAAGGTTCGGCGAATAATCCAGGAAATTGCTCACACTCCAGGAAATTGCTTACAATCCAGGAAATTGCTCACACTCCAGGAAATTGCTTACAATCCAGGAAATTGCTCACAAAATTGGAATAAGCACAGGATTAGTGCATTCCATTTAAATGGAGGATTGGATTTGTGCATGTGGAGTGTCGACGAAATTCGTCCTCAAGGTGCTGGCGGAGCAGCAGAAGCAACTCCTCGTGGAAATCGCTCAGGACATGCTGGACTGTGCAAACCACAACCCAGACACCATGACGACCATTATCACTGATAATGAGAATTATATTTATGGTCTCTGCTCGGTGCATTCGGGCATCTTCCGTGAAAACGAAAATCCAATGAACAAGTACTACATGTCTGTTCTCCAGTCGTAACAGCGGAGAACTGGCGCGGCCTGCCGGCGCGCAAATTTCCTGTGTGTGCAGGAAGGACAGTGTCGTTTCCCACCGGTCGGTAGGGCGCGAGACGTTTGTGTGGTCACCCGACCCGCTATAAATAACAGCCAAATTTCCTTCCCATTTCATTCTACTGTCTTAAATGTCTTAAATCAGGAAAATGTATACCAATATATGCAAAAACACGAGATAAAGGGGTAGAAATATATATGTATGTATCTATCTATATATATATGTGTGTGTGTGTGTGTGTAGAAATATATATATAGATAGATAGATAGATAGATAGATAGATAGATAGATAGATAGATAGATAGATAGATAGATAGGTAGATATGGGAAAGAGGATTTGAAAATGCAGAGGTCTTTTAAAGATGTTTATTGATTTAACCGGTTTCACTTTTTAAAAAAAAAGATTTTCAAACGTAAAATGTAAGGTTTTGTGTAGCGAAAAAAAAATGGTTATCCTAGATGTATTAAAATACAGTGATACAGTCTTTGACAATGATAAGAAAGTGTTAAAAAATAGAATTTTTGACAATGATAAGAAAATGTTAAGAGGGGCTTTTTCTTTAAACAGCTTACATGAAAGTGTTCAAAATAAGTAGTAAAATAAATTTTACTTATATATATATATACATACACATGCAGGTGTGTATGATTGCGTATAGAAGAATATATTATTTTTTAAATTCCAGCTTCGTCTGATTTTGGTGATGATAATTGAAATGTAAAAATCCCCGGGAAATGTTGTTTACAACATTTCTAAAAAATAGCCAAACAATTACTACTGAAAGCTAAATCAAACATCAGTCAATTTAAGTAATTTAGTAAAGCCACACGCTGATTGGTCAGAAACAGTTTGCATTCTGGAGCCTACACAAATGTATTTAAGGCACACGTTTTAGTCATCTCGCCACAGTTGTAAATTGTAAAATATAACTGTCACCACTACTACATTAACCTGAAGATGGCATAGTGTAATGCATGAAAGTACTAGTTCAATCAGAATGGACATTTAATATTCTATCATTTCATTACATTATATTATATTATATTATATTATATTATATTATATTTTTATAAGATTGTAAATAAAACGCGAAAATCAAAGTTGGAATTTCTTTGAGTAATATATATAATACAAAATCGGACAAGAACGCAAAACATCCAGACAGTTAGGTGATACA
>NC_142953.1:24262412-24267412 GCF_046866305.1 Octopus bimaculoides | reverse complement strand
GGGAATCAAGCTTAACCACACAGCCACATCTGCGCCAAAATAAATACTTAATTTACAACATTTAGTTTTCGTTTATCCACTAGTATCCTATTAATTTAGTATAACATATAGCTAGTATACTACATCGTTAATATATTATAGAATCTTCAATGACTACACTAGTATTTGAGTTATACATCTGTTATGCATCAATCAAGTGTCCTATATGATTAATATAATTTGTCTGTAGCTGCTAGCTATATATATTTCTGTTATTCTTCTTAAAACATCTATTAAAACCCACAGCCAATGCTATTACATTGTCAGGCATTTTGACAAAGTTATTGATGTTTGTCCAAAGTAGGTACATTTTGACAACAGATTTAAATATTCATGATGGGGCGACAGAAAATATATACTACAACGGCTGCTTTCAAATTTCTTTTTCATGCCTGTTTGTAATATAGGTTTATTTTGTTTTTTGTTCGATTAGCAATGACTTCTTGCGACCTTATGTTTCGTAATGAAACATCTAACATAGGTTTGTTTGCGCAATTCATTATTTTACCATCGATAATGATGTATAACCTGTTTCGTCAATCCCTTCGTAAATGATGTATTAAGCTTCCTGTTATTACAATTAGTTTTATTTTTCCTTGTCAGGTCACATTATTATTTTGAATCAAGCATCAATGATTTTCTGACACTAAATTTGTTATTGTTAAAGGCAGCTTATATTTTACATCCCTTTACATTCTGAGTTCAGTTCTAACCCTTATTCTTTCATTCTTGGCTGATCCATAATATACAGTCAGTTGTATATTGAGTTGGATTAAATCGATTAAATCCTTGAGTTTGTGGATAGTATACAAACCAGGTTATTGGTAGACAAACTTTATTACCCACAACTCCAGCTCTTCCAAGCACTACCTTATGCACGCACACACACACACACACACATACACACACACATACTGCTAGAAATAACAGTTAAACCACTTATATCTGCGTGCAAGCACATTTAGATATACTGACAAGGTAGATAACTACCCCATAGGTGAAGCAAAAGTGGAATACTGGACTGCATAATTCCATTCTAATGGAAATTGTCAACAGTGTGCCTCTGTCGCTTCCATAGAACAGCTAATTACCGCCGTCAGTATATATATATATATATATATATATATATATATATATATATATATATATATTGCATTTACAATTTATTTTTGCATTTACAATTTATTTTTGCATTTACAATTTATATATATATATATATGAAAGACATCTGTTGTTATGTCCTGTTATTTTTATTGTATTTGTGTAACATTGTTCGTTTTTTTCCGTCCTTGTTTCCGTATACATTCGCTGCTTTCTTCCAAGGAATCTAATGCTCTTAGCTTAGTTTTTCCTTAGGGCTGGCCAGATTGGAGCAATATCGAGAATAACCATCCGAAATTGCAAGGATAATCTGGATCTCGACTGAGGAAAGAAAACTCCGAATGACCTGTCCTTGTTTTCCTTGTATCGTCTATCTGGATGTTTTGTTGTCCCTTTCTTGTATCACGTAACTATCTGGATGTTTTGCGTTCTTGTCCCATTCTGTATTATATATATACATATATATTTGCCATATGTATTTATAACTTATTTAGCTAAATCGTAAAATATAAAATTCTTCTGGGCAGCTGTGCTCAACTATAAGTGGTTTAACTGTGTTTTCTAGTAGTATATGTGCCTGAACCATTCACAGTCACAATTAGAGACGACTAAATATATATATATATATATATATATATATATATATATATATATATATATATATATATATATATATATATATATATATATATATATATATATATATATATATATATATATATATATACTAAATATATATATATATGTATATATATATATATATATACATATATATATATATATATATATATAAATATATATATATATATATATATATATATATATATATATATATGTTGTTGTACTTGGGGATGGTCATGTTGCGAGTTTAACCAATAAAAACACACGCACTGTATATTTGGTGTTAATTTTCTTTTTTTTTTTTCTTTTTTTTTTTTTTTTCAGCTTTATATTACATTAATCTTAATCTTAATCTTATTTCGGCCAGAGTTCTTTCGTCACACTTCTGTGACCTCATCAGTGGTCCTTTGTTTCCTTCTTCTTTCTTATGTGTGTGTCTCACCTTGCTAACTATCATATGTATATATATATATATATATATATATATATATTCTTTTATTCTTTTTTATTCTTTTATACTTCTATCTGTTTCACACATTTTGACTTCGACCACGCTGGAGCACCACCTTTAGTAGAATAAACCGACCCCAGGACTTATTCTTTGTAAACCTAGTACTTATTCTATCGGTCTATTTTACCGAACCGCTAAGTTACAGGGACGTAAACACATCAACATCGGTTGTCAAGCAATGTGTGGTGGGGACACACACAGACACACAAGTACATATATATATACGGGCTACTTTCAGTATCCGTCCACCAAGATCCACTGACAAGGCTTTGTTCGGCCCCGAGGCACTTACCCAAGGTGCCACGTAGTGGAATTGAACCCGGAAACATGTGGTTGGTAAACAAACTACTTACTACACAGCCACTCCTGATATATGTATATATATATATATATCGCAGGATTTTGAAATCCGGGTAGATATATATAAGCCATTCAGTGTTAAACGAATTTGGTAGTTATGTCAGTGTGTCTGTCTGACTATTTATAGCACACACACAAACATAACATACACACACACACATGCACACACACGTTCATACACACATGCGTATATATACATATATATATATATATATATATATATATATACCGGAGTAAGCACATAAAATGTGCAACAAGGTGGAAAAGAGAGTACTCAAATACCAGAGGTAGAGTAATATGCCTTATTTAAAAGCAATAGAAATATAACAAAAGACATACTCTGAGTTTCACGTTCCCGTTCATCGGACAGTTTTGTTAGAAACATATTTTCTAACAAAACTGTCCGATGAACGGGAACGTGAAACTCAGAGTAACAGTCTTTTGTTATATTTCTGCTGCTTTTAAATAAGGAATACATACATACATATATATATATATATATGTATATATATATATATATATATATATATATATATATATATATATATATATATATATATATATATATATATATATATATATATATATATATATATATAATAGAACAAGAAATAGAAAGTCCTTGGTACAATATTATACATTTGGAAAAATGAACAGAAATGGCTTTTCTGATAATTTTCCTACTTTAATAATTAGATGTCCATCAGATGTAAACACCTAATAACTTATAAACATCTAATTATTAAAGTGGAAAAATTATCAGCAAAGCCATTTCTATTCATTCTTTTCATCTATATCTATATATATATACATATACATATATATATATATATATATATATATATATATATATATATATATATATATATATATATATATATATATATATATATATATATATATATATATATATATATATATACATATATATACACACACGTATATATGTACAGACGTACGCACACAAACACACACACAAACACACACACACACACACACACACACACACACACACATACACACATATGTTATTGTTCATGACGATAACTTAGTATTTATTATCAAAATTTGCTCCTTATGTATGGCTTAATAAACGACAGATAATTTCTTGATATATTTACGTAAATTAGATTTAATTATGCTTGCGTGTGTCTGTGCATGTGTGTGTGTATCTATCTATCTATCTCTATATATATATATGTGTGTGTGTGTGTGTGTGTTTATATGTGTATATATATATATATATATATATATATATATATATATATGCGAGTAAAAATAAATACAAAAAAGGTGGATTTTTTTGTATGATTGTGTATAGAGGAATATATTATTTTGCTTAAAAGAGTTCCAACACTGTCTGTTTTTTATGTTTTATTTATATTCCTGCAGAACTAATGTGGGGTATAGAATATGGAATATACAATATATAATATGATATACAATATACAATATAAAATAAAATAAAATAAAAATGGATGGCACCATGAAAGAAAGTATTGAATGTAGATGAAATATTGAGTGTTCAATATAAAGGATCAAATATATAAATATATAAATATAAATATATATATATAAAGGCGACTCGAGTTTCAGGGCTATTTCCCTTCGTCATGGCCGATATGACAGACTTTAACAGACTGTCTGTTAAAGTCTGTCATACCGGCCATGACGAAGGGAAATAACCCTGAAACTCGAGTCGCCTTTATATATATATATTTATATATTTATATATTTGATCCTTTATATTGAACACTCAATATTTCATCTACATTCAATACTTTCTTTCATGGTGCCATCCATTTTTATTTTATATTGTATATCATATTATATATTGTATATTCCATATTCTATACCCCACATTAGTTCTGCAGGAATATAAATAAAACATAAAAAAACAGACAGTGTTGGAACTCTTTTAAGCAAAATAATATATATATATATATATATATATATATATATATATATATATGTATATATATATATATAAATATATATATGTATACACGTTTGTGTATGTGTGTGTGTGTTTAAGAAGTTATCTCCTTTGTAATGTTTAATATAAAGAACAGAGAGCCAATATATTTAATTTCATACAACAACCAGCAACTTCCTGTCTTTATGAAATATATTGTCTAATATAGCAATATTTTTCAATTTCAATTTCACGGTCTTATTTATCATAGAACATAATTAAAATGGATTCCTCAATGGTTAATACGTATAATTAACTTAATACTTGTAGGTGACGTTCTATATAGATTCAAATTAACCAGCCTATGCATATGAATAAATACTTATGGTTGCACCCCCTAGACGAACTCTACACAAAGTGTTTCGAGTGCAAACTGCTACATACACACACACA
>NC_142953.1:24247412-24252412 GCF_046866305.1 Octopus bimaculoides | reverse complement strand
CGTCCGGCATAACTACAGTTGTGTACCCCACTGCCTTATAACTTCCAGAAAAATGGATGCTTTTTAACGAAATATTCAACAAACACCGCTTAAATGCTGTAGATTTAGAGGGTATAGGAATTTATGGGAAATTAATTTTCTGGGGGGTTGGAGAGGGGAGCTTCGAAAAATTGACACGATCCGAATTTTTTCCCTCATAGCTCTCATGAAAATGGATATTTTTAAATGAGATTTTATACAAATACTTTTCAAACGGTATAAATTATAAAGAAATTTTTTGAGAAAACAAATTTTCCGATGGGGTGGTGGAGAGGAGTTTCGAAAAACGAAGTTTCGGATCTGCAAGACCAAATAAGTTGGAACTACAGCGTTTTGATGGGGATTTTCCCTCTTTTTTTTTTTTTTTTTTTTGTAACCACAACCTTCGAAATGATGTGGGGTGGGCATCCTTTCATGAAAAGAAACTTTTGAAAATTTTTGTCTTGTACTTGGCTGTTTTTCCACACACCCACTCAGTAAGCCTACTGAGAGAACGGTGAACTAGACACTGGGATTTTAGATACGTTCTTACCATTTAGACCAATAGGGAATTACTAATAACAACAAAAGATATTGATATTTTTTTTTTTTTTACACAAGGCCCTGAAAATCTTGGGGCTGTCAGTGACGAGCACGGCGAGAGGTTTCACCAGGATATTCTGAACATGGAAACCCGATACCAAGGAAAGTGGAGCTCTTCTATGTTGGCTAAATATTGTCGAAAATAATATGCCCCTATCTTTTAAAGATAAGCTTCTTTGAAATATCAGGCTGGTTTTTGAATTCATGAAATACAATTGTTTAACAATTCACATTTGCTATCACAGAAAAACTATGAATTATAGAAAAAAATCTGAAAATACACTGAATTCTGCAGATAAAATATTAAGTTCACCTACTTTTGTTTGTGGGACAGAATTTTTCATTAATTCTGTTGACCAATTGTAGTTTTGTCAGACTTATTTCTGCATTAGTATAGTACTAAGGCCCCGAGCTGGCAGAATCGTTAGCACGCCGGACGAAATGCTTAGTGGTATTTCATTTGTCTTTACGTTCTGAGTTCAAATTCCGCCGAGGTCGACTTTGCCTTTCATGCTTTCAGGGTCGATAAACTAAGTACCAGTTGTGTACTAGGGTCGTCGATCTAATCGACTGCCCCCCCCTCCCCAAAAACCTCAGGCCTTGTGCCTAGAGTAGAAAAGACTATAGTACATTTACTGTATAATTTAATTACTCTGTCACATAAAAACCATGCCTGATAGAAAAATTCTAAAAACAGATTCGAAATCTGCGTTAAAAGTACTGTAAAGTTCGCTTCCTTTACTTCATGAGACAGCAAAAACGTTGGATTTTGTTGATCAGTGTAATTATTCTCGCAGTCCCAAACAACATGTGTGTGTATGTATGTATAGAGTGTTTGAAGTGATGTACAGATGTTGTATATTGAGAAAAAGGAGGCAGAATTTTGGATATTTTTTTATTTAGTGCTTTCATCTTTTCGGGGGGTTTAGCTCAATCGCTCAGAGCATCGTGACGCGTAATCACGGAGATGTGAGTTCGAGTCCACAGCTAACCACCTACACTTTTTTCTGCAAAATAGGGGTAGTTTATCCTGTTCAGGCTATATTATTAGCATTATCCTGCGATTGAGAATTTAAAATCACTTCTTTAACTTTTCAAAATAAATTTTCTAGAAAGTTCCTTGGCTTTTATACAAATGGAGATGTGTGTGTGTGTGCACGGCAGGTTTCTACATAGATTCCATGTATGAAATTCACACACAAGTTATTATTGGTCGGCTGGGGGTTATAGTAGAAGACATCTGCCCAATGTGCCGCACCACTAGGCTACCGACAATCTTACTAGTTCTATCACATAGCTCTCTAGATAAAAAAAAAAGAAAAAATGTTAATTAATGAGGAGGTAATCAAGAGATTCGATGCAAAGTTTTGGAAATAGTAAACAACATAACACACACACATATATACAGACTTACAAATATACACACACTGGTTACACACGCATATATACATACACGAATACATACACACAGGCACACACACATACAGATAGTTTGTGTATTTGTTTCTATGGAAACATATTTTGTTAGTATCCAGTGAAGAAATAACAACAAAACAAATAAGAAAGAAAAAAGAAAAGTATTATGTTTTAATCAACATAATTATTACTGTAACTTTACTCCATGTTTTTCGTAAATGAATAAATAGTCATAATGGTATATGACGGCAACGAGAGGTGGTGGTGGTGGTGGTGGTAGAGGTGGTAGTGGTGGTAACGGCGGTGAGGAGGAGGAGGAAGAGGGGAATGATGGTATTAATGGTGGTGATGACGATGATGAAGAAGAGGATGCAGATGATAACGCTGTTGGTGGTAGTGGTGGTTGTGATGATGATGAAGAGCATACGGATGATGATGCTATTGATGGTAGAGGTTTCAAAATTTAGTACAAGGCCAATTTCGGGCGAGGGGGGAAAGTCGATTACATCGACCCCAGTACCCGACTGGTACCTATTTTATCGACCCCGAAAAAATGAAAGCAAAGTTGACCCCCGGCGGTATTTGGACTCCGGCGCGGTAACGATTCTGCTAGCTCGCCACCCTAATAATAATAATAACAATCCTTTCTGCTATAGGCACAAGGCTCAAAATTTGACGGGAGCGGAAGAGTCGATTACATTGATTCCAAAAGGATGTAAGTCAAAGTCGACCTTGATGGAATTTGAACTCAGAACCTAAAGACGGACGAAATGCTGCTAAGCATTTTGTCCGGCGCGGTAAGGATTCAGCCAGTTCACTGTGTTAGACCAGAGAGAGCAGATGAAGAAAATCTGGCAGGGCAAGAAAATGCACAATCAGTTCTTGAAGAATAAAGATGAGATTGATTGGAATAGAACCTGGCAATGGCTGCAGAAAGGAGACTTAAAAGGGCCCACTGAGGCATTAGTGTACAGCTAGAACAAGCTCCCAGAATAAACTACTCCAAATATCACATTGATAAAAGCACTGACACACCTAGTGTAGGATGGGCTCTGAAAAGGGAGAAAGTATAAGCCATATTGTTAGTGAGTACTGTAAGCTCGCACAACGTGAATACAAAAGGAGACACGACAATGTGGCCAGATATGCCCACTGGCTGTTGTGCGGTAAAGCAAAGAGGGAGGCCGTGAACTTTTACAAATGGCATTAACAATGAATATTGCCACAATTGGCCTAGACACCTACCTGAAAAACTCTGAGGACTGGATGTTAAAACTTGTCTCAAAACATAAAAACAAGAAAGCATCATACTCAATAGTAAAACAGGCAAAGGAATATCTAAGTGAATTCCAAATACAACAAATTCCAGAATAAGACGTACTGGAAACAGAGAAAAAGTTAAGCGTATGAAAACCCGTGCTAAAACTGCTGCCTTAGATATTCTTTCTGATAAATGGCAAGAAAACCTCTCAATGACTAATACCCAAAGAGAACTAATAGTGCCGGTGTTGACAAAGCCCTTACCCATCAGTGGCTAGTGTTTTCTGGCTTAAAATCTGAAACAGAAGGGTTTATCATAGCAGCCAAAGATCAATGCATACCTACAAGAAACTGCAAAAGTCAAACATAGAATAATAATAATAATAATAATAATAATAATAATAATAATAATAATAATAATCCTTTCTACTGTAGGCACAAGGCCTGAAATTTGGGGGAAGGGATTAAGTTGATTATATCGCCCCCAATGCGTAACTGGTCCTGAATGGATGAAAGGCAAGTCGACCACGGCGGAATTTGAACTCAGAACGTAGCGGCGGACGAAATACCGCTAAGCATTTTGCTTGGTGAGCTAACGATTCTGCCAGCTCGCCACCTGAATAATAATAATAATAATAATAATAAAAATAATAATAATAATGATGATGATAATCATGAGGAGGAGGAGAGGAAGGAGGAGGAAGAGAGGAAGAAGAAGAAGAAAGAGAAGAAGAAGGAGGAGGAGAAGAAGAAGAAGAAGAAGAAAGTGAAGAAGAAGAAGTGAAAGAAGAAAGAGAAGAAGAAGAAGAAAGAGAAGAAGGAGGAGGAGAAGAAGAAGAAGAAAGAGAAGGAGGAGGAGAAGAAGAAGAAAGAGAAGAAGAAGGAGGAGGAGAAGAAGAAAGAGAAGAAGAAGAAGAAGAAGAGCTGGGACATATCTCATAGGAATAGAGTCATGCAAATTTCATTATTAAAAGCGATGGTGGGATGCAATGTTTGATTTGTGTCAAACCAACATTCGTACGCCATGTCAATTATATTGATAAGTTGTGATTAAATTTAGACATGGCGTTATGTTTCTGTAAAAGAGATTTGAATGCTTTTTTGTTTTATGGAGAAACAATTATGTTTATCGAATTAATTAAATCAAAAGCAGAAAATAGAACGAAAACACCCACACAAAGTAACAAACAACCCGCGCATACGTACGTACATACATACATACATATATATATACACATACACCTAGGCACGCGCACGCACACATATACATAGGCATACACATACACACAGGCACGCGTATGCACACCCATATAGAGGCACCCATACAACCGAACATATACATATATACACACAGAAGCAGAAGCGTTAGGCGCCCGATCACTATCCCCGCTGGTATTCGTTCAGAGTGTAAGGCAAATCCTGCTGTAGTCCATGTTTGTGTGTATACAAACATACATACACATCACGTACACAGATACATACATACATACATACATACATACATACATACATACATATGAATATCGGTTGAATATCGGTTATGCGATGACGCTTGATCGCATACATATTTAATCCTAACACTCTCAAATTTATATCTCGAAATGCTGCACTGAAGATGGGAAATAAGTAAATATAACTTTACTTTAATCTCGAAACACGTATGTAGCTAATCTGAGTCGTGTGGATTCGTTATTTTTTCTTTT
>NC_142953.1:24239912-24242412 GCF_046866305.1 Octopus bimaculoides | reverse complement strand
ACTATTTGTGTATTATTGGAGGTGGCCCCATTGGCTACTACCACCTGACTTCTATCCTTCAGAAAGTCATGAAGCCATTCTCCCAATTTTCCAACTATGCCGAGATCACGCAGTTTGTGACATATCATTCCATGATCGACTTTATCAAAGGCCTTTGCAAAGTCGAAATATATCACTTCCACATTTGAGTGGTTAAGTAGCTGTTTCAGCACCCAGTCATAGTGTTCTAAGAGCTGAGTCAGGCAGCTTCTTCCTGGTCGGAAACCATGTTGGGTGTCAGGCAGCAAGTCATTTTCTTCAAGGAAGGCGATTAGTTTTCTTCTGACTATTCGTTCCATGAGCTTGCTGATGTGTGAGGTGAGAGAGATAGGTCTGTAGTTCTTGGCTTCCGCTCTGCTACCTCCTTTATGAATAGGGCATATTTTCCCCTCCTTCAGTTTTCTTGGGTGTTTGCCAGATGCAAGGAAGCTCTGAAAGAGGGACTGCAGTGGTCTTGCTAGGACTCGGTTACATACCTTTAGATGGATTGCTGGGAATCCATCAGGGCCAGTAGCTGAGTTTGAGTTCAATTCATCTATAGCCCTTATTACATCGTCTTCCTTTATATCGATGTAATCAATCATCATTGCCTCTGCTTTTATATCTGCAGTGGTAAAAAAGACAGTTGGATTGCTAATATATATATTTATATATTTATATTTTTATTTAGTTATTTATTTATATATATATTTACTTATATACATATTTATTTATTTTTTATTTATATATATATTTTTTTATTTTTTTATTTGTATATATATTTATTTATTTATGTTTTTATTTATTTATTATTTATATATATATTTACTTATATACATATTTATTTATTTTTTATTTATATATTTATTTTTTTATTTATGTGTTTCAGCCAAGTGGCTGCGGTCATGCTGGTGCACCACCGTGAATATATATATTTTTTAATTTTTTTATTTCTTTATATATATTTTTTTATTTGTAAGTATATATATTTATTTATTTATTTAAATATTAATTTATTTATTTAATTATATATATATGTATTTGTTTATTTATATATATTTATTAATTTATTTAATTATATTTTTGTTTTATTTTTTATTTTATTTTATCTAGTTTCAGCTCATGAGCTGTGGCCATGCTGGGGCACTGCCATTTGGTGTTGCTACACAACTTTACTTCATGAATTTTACTTCAGGAATTGACTTTTGGTGCATATATTTATTTATTTTTTATTGATATATATTTATTTTCTTATTTATATATATATTTATTATTTTAAATTTATTTATATATATATTTATTTATTGATATATTTATTTATTTATTTTTATATATATATATTTATTGATATATATTTATTCATGTTATTTTATTTATATATATTTATTCATGTTTTTTTATTTATATATATATTTATTTATATATATATTTATTTATTTTTTATTTATATATATTTAATTATTTATTTATATATATATATTTTTATTTATTTATATATATATATATGTTTGTTTATTTATTAATTATATATTTTTTATTTTTTTATTTATATATATATTTATTTTTTTATATATTTATTTCTTTATATATTTATTTATATATATATTTATTTATATATATTTAATTATTTTTTATTTATATATATATTTATTCTTTTACATATATATATTTATGTATTTTTTCATTTATTTTTTATATATTTATATTTATTTATTTATATATATATTTATAAATATATATATATATTTATTTATATATATATCTATTTATTTATTTATATATTTATTTATATATATATCTATTAATATATATATATATATATATTTATTTATATATATATTTATTTATTTAGATATTTATTTATATATATTCTTGATTTATTTTTTATTTATTCATATATATTTTTTTATTTATATATATTTTTTTTTATTTATATATATATTTATTTATTTATATATATATATTTATTTCATTATGTATTTATTTATGTATTTATATATATTTCATTTCATTTCATTTCAAAGTTTCAGCTCAGAGCTGCGGCCATGCTGATGCACCACCGTATTTATTTATTGATATATTTATTCATTTATTTTTATATATATATATTTATATATATATATATATATATATTTATTTATATATATTTATTTAGGTATTTATTTAGGTATTATATATATTTTTTTTATTTATATATATATTTATTTTTTTATTTATATATATATTTATTTATTTTTATATTTATATATTTATTTATATATATATTTATTTTTTTATTTATATATATATATATATTTCTTTATTTATATATTTATTTATTTATTTATATTTATTTATTTATTTAATTGTATATTTATTTATTTTTTTATCTATATATATATTTATTTTTTTATTTATATATATATATATATTTTTTTTTTTTAATTTATATATGTATTTATTTATTTACATATATATTTATTTATATATTTATTTATCTTTT
>NC_142953.1:24211252-24231252 GCF_046866305.1 Octopus bimaculoides | reverse complement strand
GTGTATATATATATATATATATATATATATATATGTATATATATATATATATATATATATATGTATATATATATATATATATATATATATATATATATATATATATATATATATATATGTATATATATATATATATATGTATATATATATATATATATATATATATATATATATATATATATATATATATATATATATATGTATATATATATATATATATATATATATGTATATATATATATATATATATATATGTATATATATATATATATATATATATATATATATATATATATATATACACATATATATATATTCACACTAGTATTGCTCTAATTCTCCCAACTGAACTTCCAGCTCAATGGATAATAATCGAAGTGGTTACGTATCCTTCAGAGATATTTAATCACTGGGCTTCCATTCATTCTCCACCTACCCTCAACACTTGGATTTGAATAAGGAGGCTACAATACAAGACACTTACCCCAGGTACTGTGCCATGGGATTGAAGCCAGGGGTTCATGACTGCAATGAAAACATCTCTACAGCCACATCTCTGTCCTTGTACACATGGAAATGCATTCACACCACTACACCCACTCAAGAATGGCAAATAAAGAGATATCAATAGATTAACAAATACTAAAATATTTGTTCCTAAACTCTGTCTACAACAATAGGTAGAAACGTAAAGTAAGTATTTTGGGAGGCATAGGGAATGGGTGTGGGGGGAGCACAAGATTGGACTGATGTTGTTCACACATCTCTCCCTTAATGAGTGAAAAGGTCAACAGCAACTGGGTCCCTAGAAGGGTCTCTCTACTACTCTATGATTCTACCATCTAAACCTGATCATAAAATGTAATATTAATTACCCTTTAAATTATAAGCACAAAGCCTGAAGTTTGTGGGATGGGAGGTGGTCTAGTCGATTACATTGACCCTAGTGCTTAACTGGTATTTATTTCATCAACCCCAAAAGGATGAAAGGCAAAGTCGACCTCAGTGGAACTTGAACGTAGAAAAGGGCAATGTGCCGCAAAGCATTTTGTCTAGTGTGATAATGATTCTGTCAGCTCACCTTAATCATCATCATCATCATAATAATAATAACAACAACAACAACAATCTAGTAAAATGCTCTTTTGCCACCAAAAATATATTAACAAAAACCGTTCCACCCCATAAAAAAAACTCAAGAAACATAAATGTACAAGTGGTCCCTGCTATATTATTTCTTATTTCGATGTGAGTTTTGAGAATTGTCAGACAAGAGTTATATAGGAAAATAAAAGGTTCAAGATTTTATTTCTATATCTACAGAAACATCAGCAACATCGATAAAGCAGCTCTAGTTAAGAATTGAAACTGGACTGAAAGATTTAGTTTACAGAGATTTTAATGTTGCTATATAGTACTGGCTCCCCATCAATACCATTTTGTTGGGGTTTGGTGTCATGAGTTTGAGCAGATTACTTCTTATTTACACAATATCAAATAAAAAAGAAGAAAAACTAATCCTACTTAGTAAAAATAACAGCAATCGTTACCTCACCATATCCTCACTATCAGACTGTCAAACACACACACAATATGTTTTGATGACCTCATTAGAAATCAACACAGCCAGCTATTTGATGACAGAATGTGTGGTATAGTCTCAGATGGGACTGAAGCATGGCATATCCAAGCTGCAGGAGTTGTGCTTTGTTGTGCCACACTTTGCACAAACAGTTAAGAGATAAGAAGGTAGACTGACTCAGTTACTTGACATATAAGAGTATGCAAAGTAGTGTCAGATGTGACAGAATGCATAGGTTTCCTCAAAAGTGTTTGTTAAGCTATCTTTATCTGCCAGAATGGATGTAACAAAGCCGGCCACTTTCACACAACAACAATAATAATATTGATGAATTATTTTGCTATCCATATCAATTAATTCTTTTCATTGAAATTAAATGCGGCATTGAGAATTTGGTTAAGATATTTAACCAAAATTTCTGACTTGTATTAAACCAAAATCTTTTTTAAAGCTCAAAACTAAAAATAGAAATACAAAAGCAAAGAAGAAAATTTTGCAAAAGAAGTGAAAAAGAAAAACAACATTTAAAGATTTTGATTTCTCTCAATCTGAAGGACTTGTATTTTAAAGGAGAGATGAGATGATGGAGAGAAGGTTTAGGAAGGGATAGCAGCTATATGTCTCTCTAGAATAGTAGCAGAATAAATGAAATGAAGTGGCTTCATTTGGAAACTGAAGCCTTGATAAGAACTAGGTCCACTACCAGACTAATTGTTGCTCTCTACAATATGCTAGCCACAACACTTACAGAAATCTTCAAGGATAGAAATATTGCGAATTGATATTAAAAAAAAACAAAACATGAGGCTGGCAATAACAAGAGAGTTATAAGAGGGTTTTTTTTTATTTGAATTTTCACATGTGTTTCTCTTTAAGTTCTAAATCTAAGATATCATTGATGGTAATAAATGCATCAATTCTTAATTTGGTTGAAGGAGAGAAAAAAAAACAAACAAAAAACAAGCAAGGTTTCTTGTAAAAAAAAAAGTGTTTTTGTTTTACTTTACTTTTTTTTTGGTTTTTGTTTTTCAAAGTATCTTCTTTTCCTTCTATTTTCCAAAAGTTCTTTCTTAAAATGAAATATGGTAAATAGAAACAGTGCAAGATCAAAGACAGGAAAATAATGGTAAAGATATGAGTGAAATGGCAGAGGAACAAAAAAAATAATAATAATAAAAAAAACAAGGTATTTAGAAACAAGCTTATTTACAATTTTACATATATATATATATATATATATACATATATATATATGCTTATATGTATGTTTATATATATATATACACATTTACATGTGTATATTTATTTATATATATACATTTATATACACAAATATATATACATTTAAATATGTACATATATCATATATACATATATAAATATATACACACATATGCATTCATTTATGTGTTCGTGTGTGTATCTATCTATACATATATAGACAGATACACACATATATACATTTATATTATGTACAAATACACATATATGTATATCATATATACATATATATACACATTTATATAGATTTATATATGTACATATACATATCACATGTACATATATGTATGCCCACATGCACACACACATATATATATATATATATATATATATATATATGTGTGTTATATATATATATGTGTGTGTGTCATACATATATATACACACACACATGCCATGTTAAACTGAAAAATGACATTGGTCTTCTTCAATGTAGTCCATATATATTTCCCTCAGACTAATTGTTGGAATATGAGAGTTTGGTATTTTAGTGTTGCATCAATGTAACCAGAATAATATGATACCTGTTCTTTTAAGGACTCAGAGGTTAACATCAGCATTTTTTGTTCCAGTAGATTGGATATCTATGGTAGAAGTCATCTGTTATTTATCGAAGTAATATCACAATTTAATATTGAAATTACTACAAGACTATCAGGATTTCTCATGATAGACTTCTTAAAAAGCCATCTAATATACTAATTCTTCATGCACACACACACACACACACACACACACACACTCACACAAATGAAGATATTACAAAGAGTTGTCCATAAGAAAATATGATAAAATGAAATTAAGCCAGAAACATCGTGGTGTTTTCAGTTTAAACATGTAAAAAAACCTGATGTTATATATATATATATATATATATATATATATATATATGTTTGTATATGTGTGTGCATATGTATATAGATATATATACACACACACATTTACATATATATATTTATATATTTACATGTGTCTATATGTATGTGTGTATATATACATATGTAATGTGTGTATATTCATCTATGTATATATGTATATGTGTATATGTATACATATATGTGTGTGTATGTTTGTGTGTGTGTGTATTTGTTAATGTTTATCTATGTACAAAATGCGTTATGTCGCCAAGATATGAAAGATAGAAAAATGGTGAATGAACAACGAGATTGAAAATGTTAAAAAAAAAATTATTTTTGTTTTAAATAACAACAACACCAAAAAAAAATCAAAGAGGGAATGGTCAGGAATATTGTGGGGGTTGGGGGATACTTCTACTAAAAAAAGGGGTCTCATGTAAAATTCTAAAAAGGCAAGCGTGACATATATCTTCATTTGAAATGTTCAGGGCTTTTTTTTTTCCTTTAGATGCATTTTTTTTTTGATATTTCTGGAATTTTCTTTTAAAGACAATAAAATGCCTTTATTATTATTATCATTATTATTATTTTTCTCATCATCATCATTATTATTATTATTATTATGATGTTCCCTTTAGAAATTGTAAGCCAATGTAAAGTTGTTTAAAGCTATTAAAATTTTTATCAAAGTTAATAAAATTCTATTGCAGCCTATAAAAATGTTCAATTGGTGTTAGTAATTATCAATTAATTAATTAATTAGTAGTAGTAGTAACAGTAGATATTTATTATTGTTATAAGCCTGATAAATTTTGTCAAAGCTGATAAAATTTTATGAAAGCCTGATAAAATGTCTTTAATATTTTCTTGGAGCCTATTATTGATATTATTATGATAATAATAATAATTATTATTATTATCATTATTAAAAGCAAATGATGTAGTTTGAACAACAAAGTGAGCCTTTTCTGCTTTTTTTTATTATATTTTATATTTATTTATTTTTTTTTTAATTGAAGACAATTTGTGGTCAGTGATTGAGCAAAAAAAAAAAGTTTTAAAAAACTCCACCCTGCCCCATGATCTGGTTTCTTTTAAAGCTGGTTATATATAAAAAGATGTTTCAATGCCAAAAAAAAAAAAATATGATAATTTTTAACAGTTTTTTTTTTATATGATTTTTTTAAAATTATCATTATTATTGTTTTCTGTTCCAACATTTTCCTCGTTGTACCTGAGTCAAAAAACTTGACATTTTAGGTATTGACAAATGGTCCCTCGGGTGGAAAACCCTCATCATCATCATCATCCTCATCACCATTGTCATCATTATTATTATTAATATTATTATTGTTGTTATTATAATTCTTAATTAAGAGGGCAGTGGAGATGGCCAAAACAGTTGAATGCCAGATGAGATATTGTAACATATCTAATCTGGAACCTCGCTATTCTAGGTTCCAATCTTGCCAGAGGGTCAACTTTGAAACTTTCATCCTTTTTTGGGGGGCACAGTAGGGAGGAAGAAAAGGAAGGAAGAAAGGAAGGAAAGAAGGCAGGGACAGATGTATAAAATCCATATCATTGATTTAGGGAAGCTGCTACAATTACTGCCATGAGAAATAATACAATATTGATGTCACAAGTCAACAAAGATATTCTAGAGAGAGATGAGAAAATAATAATCTAGGCTAGATTATTGAAATGCTGGATAAATCTTTTAGATGATCATCTTCAGTGCCTAATTAACAATTTCGTTTTAATTGCTCTGAGGTCAATTAAGGCTCAGTAACCTGCTGGGGCCAATCAATTAAATTTAAACTCCTCCACTCAATCTTTTCAAAAAAAAAAAAAAAGAAAAAATTGACTGTGTGGTGGATCAAAATAAACATTGATTAAAGAAAAAAAATGAACACAACTGAGCCATGGACAGAATGATAGAAAATGGATTTGTAGAAGTGTGCGGTGTTGGGTTTAATAGCGAAATAGAATGAGAGAGCACCATCAACCAGATAAATATTGTGGTTGAAAAAAGAGACGCATGGAGATGTTACAGAATAGATGATGTAGTTCCCATTCCAGGTGGCTACAAAATGGCTAGCAAAGAACGTGAGAAAATTGGTAATTATTTGGTGCTTTAGATGGAAAATTTCAAGAATATGGAACACACAGATTACTAATGTTGGATCAATAGCAATTGGTGCCTTTGGTGCTGTTCCAAACAAGTGAATAATGCAACGAAGTGCAAAATGAAGCTTATAACATTTGTTTCCTTAAAGAAATCATCAGTTTTTGGAGCTGTTAATAGGTACTCGTGATGGAAAGTACATGGTTTGTACCAGATTAAAAGCTTAAGCCTTCTTATGAGTGATGATGACAAAGATGACAATAATAATAATAATAATAATAATAATAATAATTGTTTCAAATTCTGGCACAAGGCCACCAATTTTGGGGGAGGGGAAAAGTCGATTATATCAACCCCCAGTACTCAACTGGTACTTATTTTATCAACCTCAAGAGGACGAAAGGCAAAGTCAGCCTCGGCAGAATTTCAACTCAGAACACCAAGACGGACGAGATGAATAATAATAATAATTGAGTCCCCCATTGTTGACCTGCAGAAAGTGCAATCCTATATTCTGCAAGGCCCCCTAAGAAACATTCTTGAGGTTTGTGGAGACTTGTCATCACCAAATCTCAAGACAACATTCCTGCTAAAATAGCATGTCATAGTTTTAGCAGCAGCAGCAGCAGCAGCAGCAGCAATAATGATAATAATAATAATAACAATAATAATTATAATAATAATAATTGTTTCTGATTTGAGCACAAGGCCAGAAAATTTGAGAGAAGATTAGTCAATAACACAACATTGACACCAGTTTGTCTGGTACTTCATTTTATCGACCCCAAATGGAGGAAAGGTAAAGTTGACCTCAACAGAATTCGTACCCAGAATATATAGAGCAAGCAGAAATACCACAAAGCATTCTTTCTTATGCCATTATGGTTCTGTTAATTATAAAAAAAAAAAAAAAAAAAAAAAAGCCAAAAAAAACAAACAAAAAAAAAAACCAAAACAAAACAAAAACAAAAAAAAGGCTTGTTATTAAATCTATTCTGTCTTTTGAGTTACCAAAAGTTTCCAGCAGAATATTTGTGCCTGTCTTTAAGGTCATAAAAATATCACCAGTTCCATGGTTGAAAATCTGGTTTTGTGGTGTGAAGTGGATGAGATGCAAAAAGTCAATTGTTTCTCCTTTTTTTATTTATTTTTATTTCCATGAAAATCTCATCAGTCTATCGCCGGTGGTGGTCATGGGTTATTTATTCCCAGGCAAATGAACTGGGGGGAGACAGGAATCAAATGTACCATCAGAGAAAAAAAAAAAGCAAAAAAAAAAAAGCAAAAAAAGCTATGTAGAATTAAGTGTGAACTTGAACTCCACTCCCTGTGAGTTAACAGTCTGTGTCTGACCCCTTTAACCACCTGACTATGCTTGCTGTTGTCCCTACCCCTGCTACACCCGACAACAACTCTAAGAAAGGAAGAAATAAAGGGCAGCAGATTCCCTCGAGTGACTGGAACTGAATAAGAGATTTGATCCTTCGACCTTTTTACATCATTGGCCCCCCCCTTGCAATAACAACAACAACAGTATCAACAACAACAATAACAATAACAATCATAATAGTATTAATAATAATAGTAATAATAATAGTAATAATAATAACAATGGTTTCTTATATAGGCTCCTGTAGTGAGCAGGTTTATGTCAAAGGGTATGCAGCACTGTTTCACGCTCCTTGCTTTGTAAATTCCACGTAATAATAATAATAATGAAAATAATAATAATAATGATGATAATAATAATAATAATAATAATAATAATAATAATAATAATAATAATAATAATTCCGAAACTGGAATTGAAACAGAGACGGAGTCGTAAACAGTAGCACAGTGCCCTCTATGACAACAACAACAATTATAGTGAGATCATACACAGGCACAACACCTCAGAGTTTATAGAAGAAGAGCAATAAGTGAGATTGTGTGATTTTCATGTACTTTTTCTTAAGGGCTTTAAGCAATGCAAGTGAAATGGTTGTCTCTAGGAATTGAAACTGGATTACAAAGATGATGTTTTTGGTACTTAGCACCGCAACCCCTTTATCATAAAAATAATAATAATAATAATAATAATAATAATAATAATCTTTTTTTATTATAGGCACAAGGCCTGAAATTTGGTGGGAGGGGGTAAGTTGATTACATCGACCCCAGTGATCAAGAAGTACTTATTTTATTGAACTCAAAAGAATGGATGGCAAAGTCAACCTTGGCAGAATTTGGACTCAAAATGTAAAGACAAATAAAATGCTGCTAAGTATTTTTCCCAGCATGCTAACAATTCTGCCAGCTCACTGCTTTAATAATAATAATTTCAGAATATGGTACAAGGCCAGCAATTTTGGAGAAGGGGGTGGCTAAGTCGATTAAATCGACCCCCCCACCCCAGTACTCAACTGGTACTTATTTTATTAACTTTGAAAGGATGAAAGGCAGAGTTGACCATGGCAAAATTTGAACTCAGATGAAAGGCTACTAAGCATTTTGCAGGTGCACTAATGGTTCTGTCAGCTTGCCACCTTAATAATAATAATAATAATAATAATAGGGTTCAATACCACCCAATCTGAAAAACATCTGGAAACCTTAGAAATACCCTACAATCTAGATGTATTGCAAAAGCCAGCATTACAGGGAACTGCACGAATATTGCGTAAAGTACTGTCTGTCCGAGGTCCTTGTTGTGACTTGACAAACAGTACAAACCCTTGGCAAACACAATATCTTCAATCAACAATCTCACGATATTGTATACTGTGTGGCATCTTTAATAATAATGATAATAAATTCTAACAAAGGTGCAATGCCTGTTGATAGAAGAGACAATTGATTATATTGACCTTAGCATATAACTGGTAGTTTGTCAACCCTTTCAGGGTTGGGGGTAGGGAGGGGATAAGTCGATTAGATAGACCCCAGTGTCTAACTGGTACTTATTCAATTGACCCCGAAAGGATGAAAAGGAAAGTCAACCTCGGCAGAATTTGAACTCAGAATGTAAGGACAGACCAAATGCCACTAAGTATCTTGCCAAGCATGCTAATGATTCTGCCAGCTCGCTGCCTTCAATAATAATAATAATAATAATAATAATAATAATAATAATAATAATAATAATAATAATAATAATACTGATGATGAATAACAAAATTATTATTTGCATTAATTAAGTCAGTTTTAGTCATATTTGCAGTAAACGAGATTCTATAAAATTGATTTATGTGAAGGAGTGTTTTGGATAAAATCTTAGTTTGTTTTGATAAAAAAAAAAAAAAAAAAAAAAAAAAAAAAGTATTAAAAAATTACATAAAGGGACCCTGGAATATTTGGAAATAAACTAAAAAAAAGAGAATTACTTTTTTTCTGATTTTATAACAAGCAGTTATCTTGCTTGAATATTCTTCTTATAAGGCTGTGGCACAGCTTCTCTAGAAACTATACACATATCCACACACACACACATATATATATGTGTGCATGATGCATTGTGTTCTTGAGCAAAACACTTCTTTCCATGCTACTCCAGTTCATTCAGCTGGTTGAAGTGAGTAATCTTGCCATCAACCAACATCCTGTTCAAGGGAGAATATATCCACCATAGAACCCAGGAAACTGACCCTATGAGTCTCTATAACTTTGTAAGGGTCTTTATCCTATTTTATATATCATCCATACATATAAGATGGTGCTCCAGCATGACCACAGTTCAATGGTTGAAACTAGTAAAAGGATATTTATACATACAAACACACACACATGTGTATAGATTGCCTGTAGCTAATTCCATGGTTCCACCTTAATATCCAAGAATCTGGACACAATGACCGTCAATGGGTTTCTGGCTGAAATGTCAGGGCATCGGACAGAATCCTAAATGACATTTCTTCTGGCACTTCATGTTCTGAGTTCAAATCCTGTCATGGTCAACATTGCCTTTCATCTTTTTGGGGTTGATAAGATAAAATACCAGTCAATATTAGGGGCTGATGTAATCGACTTACCCCCACCCCACTCCACTTAAAAACTGCTGGCTTTGTGCTGAAATTAGAAACACATTATTATTGAATCAAATTCTGCTGGAGTCAGTTTTGCCTTCCATCTCTTCAAGGTTGATAAAATAAAGTACCAGTTATACTCTGGGGTTGATAATATTGACTAAACCCACCACCTTAAATTAAGAATAATTATTATCATTATTATTAAAAATACTCACCTAACCCGTTCGAGCATAACAAAACAGACGTCAAAATGGACAGTGTTTTGTTGCCAATAGTTTCATACAAGTTATTCACTACACCATCCGGTGGGTTGGGAGGGAAATGGTTAAACTGAGCGCCAAATCGTAGAATGTTCAGGTGAAACAAAATATTGAAGATGGTTTGTTTGAGTTCTGACAGAGTTTGGGTTTGTAAAGTCATTTTTGAAAATTTAACAATGGAATTTCTTCAAATAGTTACTGAGCTAACTGTTATGATGTATGTGTGTGTGTGTGTATAAATATATATCTATTATCATTTCACTTAGGATATAGCGATACTAATAACCTAGTGTTAGAACTCAATTTACATATGCTTCAGAACAAAGTGTCAGGCAAGTACAGAGCAGTAATAAGAAATTATGCCACAAACTGCAATTGCTTACAGCTGTTTCTGCTATTATACTTCCTCATATATATATATATATATATATATGTTAATCATACAATGTTATATACATTTACATAGACTCACATATGTATGATGCATATATGTTTGTGTGTTTGTTGAATATTGATTATTATTATTATTATCATTATTATATTTGTATTTGAGCTCTTGTAACACAAGATATAACGTTTGTTGTTGTTCTCTAGCATTTTCTATCCGTGTTGACTGTTGGAGAAATGAACCAGTTATTAACTATTTTAATGCCACTTCGTTTCATATACGTGTGTGTGTGTGTGGGGGGGGGGCTCAAAATTGTACAAAAAATGAA
The DNA here is from genome assembly GCF_046866305.1 of Octopus bimaculoides. Taxonomy (NCBI): domain Eukaryota; kingdom Metazoa; phylum Mollusca; class Cephalopoda; order Octopoda; family Octopodidae; genus Octopus; species Octopus bimaculoides. Next base: position 24,220,421 of record NC_142953.1, on the reverse strand, counting down.
AACAAAAGGCAGAGGTAGGTGAAGGAACAACAAACAAGTCGGATTAGTTTGATGCTCAGGAAAAATGGAAAGAAGTCTTTGACATTTCGAGCTGATGCTCTTCTACAGAAAGGAATGGGGGTAAGAAAATGGAGGGAGAGAGGGGGAAAAATGGAGAGAAACAAAACATGCCTGGATTAATGGCTGCATACACTCCTAACACACACACACACACACATATAAATATATGTATCCATATACATACATACATACATATGTGTGTGTGTACAAATGCACGTGTATTTGTATTCATGTATGTATATATATGTATGCATACATATTGTATGTGTATTTGTGTGTGTGTGTGTGGGGGGTACCTGTTGTATTGTTGTATTGAGTAATAGGGTGGGGGGTCACCTGCTGGATCTCTGCTCTGAAACTAGAGTCCATTTGTTAAATTGCCAAAATGCCTTGTTGGGCTTAATTCCAAACCCTATGCAATGTTGTCAGCCCTGAAATATTGCTTATGCTGTTGTTCATGTCCCTTTATTTTTACTGTACTCTGTGTGTGTATCTGTGATTATTTATTTTGTTTGTTATTATCTTTCTTCTTCTCCTTATCATCATCATCATCATCATCATCATTATTACTTCTGTTATTGCAAAAAAAAAAAAAAATCATATTGTTAGGGTCACTGGTTAAAAATGGAGTAAAATGTGACCAGCCCTTAATCTCGGGTCAGTGAGTTGCAAACAACAGCAACAACAACAACAACAAAAATAAAGGAAGAAAAGGCACATCAATCAATTGATCAATCAATCAATCAATATGGCAATACAACCCCCTCCAACCCCAGCCCCTTCTAAAAGAAGCAAAAAAAGAACATGAAACTGCTCCCTTCAAAAACGAAGACATATAAATCCATGAATAGAGTACTCAGTCAATATGATTATTATTATTATTATTATTGATTAGCAATAATAAGAAATCACCACCACCACCATCATCATCATCCTTTCATGGTCCCTATAACAAAGAACCAGCACATAATAATGTTCTGGGGTTGATGTAATCGACTCAAACGCTCCTTCTAAAAAATTGCTGGCCTTGTGCCAAAATTAGAAAGTATTGCAATTACACTTATTAAAGACAGTGAGCAAGGCAGAGTAATTAGTGCGACAGACAAAATGTTTCTCTTTACATTCTGGGTTCAAATCTCATCCCACCAAGGCTGACTTGGCCCTGCATTCTTCACAGGATTGATAAGATAAAGTACCAGTTAAGTGCTGGGGGTCAATATAATCAACTAACCCCCATCCTGACAAAGTTTAGGCTTTGGGTTTATAATAGAAAGGATTATTATTATTATTATTATTATTATTATTATTATTATCGTTTCAAAACAATATTTTTAATGCTTTGTTAAGATCAGCTTTAAAAGAGGGTTTTATGGTTAATTTATTCAGCAGTGTGAGGGGAGTTGAGAGAGGGAAGCCTACAGCAATAAGGTTCCACTAGTAAATGAGGGGAGTAAAAGGCCGTTAACATTTACTTATATAGAAAGGCGGTGCTCCAGCATGGCCGCAGTCAAATGACTGAAACAAGTAAAAGAGTAAGATCAACAACATTCCTTATCTCACCTATGTATATATACATGCATGCATATATATATGCATGTAAATATGTATGTATGCATGTATGTACATATGTATGCACGTATGTATGTGTGTATGTATGTATGTATATATGCATGTATGTGTGTATGTTTGTATATATGTATGCATGCATGTATGTATGTATGTATATATGTATGCATGCATGTATATCTGTATACATGCATGCATGTATGCATGTATATATATATATATATATATATATATATATTTGTATGCATGTATATATGTATATATGTATGTATGCATGCATGTATGTGTGTGTGTATGTATGTATTTATGTATGTATGCTAATATTATAGAGTGAGAATGAGTGCTTAACACTGCATTGGTGGATAAAATATTTTTTCTTTGTGGGGTAACAAGACTACCATTGGTTTCATGCTAAGAGAAATTTTATAATTGCTGAAAAATTACTCTCAGCATGAAACAAATGGTAGCCTTGTTAATCCACAAATAAAGTGTATGTGTGTGCGTGTGCGTGTGTGTGTGTGTGTGTGTGTGTATATATATATATATATATATATATATATATATATATTCTTACAGCACCATCATTATATTTTAACATCCACTTTTCCATGCTAGCATTTGTCAAATAATCTTCATTGAAGCAGATTTTCTATGCTGGATGCCCTTTCTGTCACCAACCTTCACGGGCTTCCAAGCAAGGTAATATTTCCCCCAGTCCTTTGCACACAAGTAACACAACAGCCTTCTGGGTTTCCACACAACATTGCAAATGAATGTATAATGCTTATATTTGTTACAACTAACAGTTTCAAAGCTGTGAGACACTCACACACTCATACATATACACACACACACACACATTATATATATGTGTGTGTGTGCAGGTAAGATATACATATATATACATATATATATATATATATATATATATATATATATATATATATATATATATATATATACATATATATTACACACACATACATCAAACCCCTTTCAGTTTACAGCTATCAAATCAATTATAAGATTTTTGGTTGGTTGGTTGGGTGGTCTAGACTACAGAAGGAGACATTTGGCCAAGGGGCTGCATGGTGGGGATTGAACTCAAAATCACATGGATGCAAAACAAAGTGAACTTCTTAACTGCACAACCATGCATACATCTATCTATCTACCTATCTCTCTCTCTCTCTCTCTCTCTCTCTATATATATATATATAGGAAGTTCTCCAAACAAAGCTAGACAATAGCATATATTGCCAGGTTCTTCAATAGCGCCATCCTACTTGTACTGTTGTTATATGCCAGAGAGATGTGGGCTACTATGAAGAGGATTGAACGTTGAATAGCTACAATGCAAAGAACCACGGTAAGATCCTTGCTAGGAATATCATTATGAAAGCATATTTAAAATGAGATAATTCGAGAAAAGAGTAGAGGGAACAGATGAGAATACTGGGAGCACAAGCTCTGCCTTACCAGACAAGTCACAAAGTCCACAGACAATAGGTGAACCCTCGCAGTTGCCAAGTGGTGTCTAAAGAACTGGAAAAGGCCACTTGAAAGGCCTCCATGATGGTGGGAAGATGATTTAGTCAAGTAATTTGGGTCAAGATGGAAAAGAATGACACATTCAAGACAGAATTGGAAGTGCATTGTGACCAGAGGTGTGTAACAGTATGTGATGGTCTGGTTGATACTGTGATATATGCATGTATATCTGTGTTTGTGTGTGTGTGTGTATTGAAATAGGAGCTTCCATCTGTCACTCCTTCAAGCTTCCCATTTGTATTATTCACAAGAATAAGAATAGAAAACTCAAAGTAGCAATCATGGAGTAAAGCCACAGCACCACAGAAATAAATACTCCACTGCATGAAGTGAAAATTTCCAGATAACATTCCAGAATTGTCTCCCTTGCTTCACTTGATCAGAATTGATTATAAAGATAGCAAATTAGTTCTTCCCCCCCACCCCCAAACAAATGACATAATTTAGATTAATTAGAATTTCTCTCCTCATTAAATCAGGTTTGTTTGCTCTCACTTTATTAGTATTTTTGTTTGACAGAAACTATCTTTAGGTAATTTTCATATATATATATATATATATATATATATATATAGAGAGAGAGAGAGAGAGTGGCCTGTTAATAATGATGTGTACACACATATATATATATATATATAAGCATGTATAAATACATGTGTGTGTGTGCATATAAGAATATACATGTACACACATAAATACATGTCGCTCAACCGCCTTACAATAAGGGTTTCACACTCTGAGCGGAGGAAGAAAACAGTTTCCATTGGTCCCTGTGCTCAACTGGTATTTATTCATTTGACCCTGAATGGGTGTGGAAGGTAAAGTCGACCTCAGTAGTATTTGAACACAGAATGTAAAACGCTGGGTGAAATTCCCCTAAACATTTTGATTTTTCTGTCTAACACACTAATACTTCTGTCAACTCACTGCCTTAATAATAATAATAATAATAATGATAATAATGATAATGATAATAATAATCTTTTCTACAATAGGCACAAGGCCTCAAATATTTGGGCAGGAGGTAAGTCGATTTCACGGACCCCTAGTACTCAACTAATGCTTATTTTACTGACCCCAAAAGGACAAAAGGCAAAACCAACCTTGGCAAAATTTGAACCCAGAACATAAAGATAGAGGAAATGCCAGAGAGAATTTTGTCCTGTGTGCTAACCGTTCTGCCATCTAGCCACATTAATAATAATAATAAGAATAATTATTATAATAATAAATAATAATAGTGATGATGATGATGGTGACAATTATGGCGATGATGATGATGATGAAAGATAGAGCACCATTTAGAAGAATGACAACAAGAATGTTAGTAGTAGTTGTGGTGGTGGTAGTAGTAAGGATTTCTTAAATGTTTACAAAGTCCCTTCTCCCCATTTTAGGGTCTCTGTAAAGCAGAATATAACTCCCAGAACATTACAGTTAGTTAGTAAATAATGAACTGTGAAGAATGCCTTACCCCTTAGTTATAATCTTTTATGATCTGAGTTCAAATCCTGCTGAGGGTGACTTTACCTTTCATCTTTCTGCAAGTCAATATTTTATTAACTGCAATCTTACAATGCGGCCAAAAATACTCGCCATTCTTTCACATTCTCTGAGTAAGGGGAAACTCATCCTGTCTCTAAAAACAAACACTAAATTAATGAACTTGCCTGCTAGTTCAACCACCTACTTTGAAGATATCCAAGTGTAGGAAAGAATGAGAGGGAGGGAAAAGAGGGAAAGAGTGGAAATAATTTATTGGCGGACAATTCTGTTCAACAGACAGTTGATAAAGGACATTATTTTCTCCAGTTCTGCCAATCTACCTGTCCTAGGGTTAAAGATTATAACGAGTAAATAGATGTTAAGGAAATACCAAAAGAGAATTTAAAGATTGTTAGAGTTATTGTTTAATGGGCCTGGTCAGTATCCCTGAGCCTTCAAAGAGTCTGTCTGTCTCTCTTTTAACTTAGACCCAAAAGATTAACAAGATATAAACATTTATTGATTAATTAATATTTGTGTAATGATCTCTCCTCTTATGAACATAAAACCATTTATTTAATGAATATTCATATTTTGTTAACTCACAGATACTTGCAACAGATTGACTGTGTCCTATCCAGGAGTGGAATTCTCTCTCAATAGAATAACTTCTTGAAAACTGAAATTGTTTAATGGATGAAGTCAGTGAGAAATAAGCAAATGGATTGGTGTGGCAGTTTGTAGACATGTTAATCCATCAGAGAAAAAAATACCCAAATTCTGTTCACAGAGAGATTTTTTAATGTATTGCTATTTATAGTGTCTACAAACTAGGACTCAGCTCAACTGGTCAGCCTAATTTGCATAAAAGTACATCCATTGACAAGTATCAATTAACTCATAGTGCACCGGAGTGTTTTTTTTTTGGGGTTTTTTGGATAAAGTGAAATGAAAATTATACCTTGTTTTAATAAACAAACGATTTTAGCCTCATTGCAAAACAAAATAATTAAATTATAGATTTTAGTTTTCTGCGTACAGAAAACACAAGACTAGAAACCAGTTACATCAATTCCATTCTTCCTACCCTGACATGTAACCACTTGGTTATTACCCATTAAAACACTGCATAGTGCACGATGAATAAACCAAACCCCATTCTCTGCACATGCACTATGATGCAAGACAGACAGGTCAGCTTTGTTACATTCTAGTTTCTGTACATTATAACATAGCAATAAGTTACAAATCTCTTCATGGACGCTTGTTGGCTATTTTGCCTCTGAGAAATATCTAACAAAACTGGAATTGGTTTAGAAGGGTCCAGTTCTGTCAGCCCCTCGTCCAGGACAGATACAAATTCTACTGGGAACATTTTTATTTTCCACAGGGACATTAAAACGATATGTTTACATTAAGGAAAGATTAGTTAATTTGATAAAATAAGAATGGGAGATGTGGTGTAAGGATGTCAGTCTGTAAGTGGAAAAAAATACGAGAGGATCATACCATTAGGGGGAAAGAAAATAAATCAGGAAAGGTGCGGAAATGGCTAAAGGTAAAAGGAAAACAAAGAAAGAAGCAGAGTGATATATATATATATATATATATATATATATATATATATATATATATATATATAATTTATATAAAGGGCATTAACTGTGTAGTAATGCCTCATGCTTCGAGGGACTAAATAAGTAAAAAACTACCAAAAAAATAAGCAACATATTTACCGAAAGCGAGGGAATGCAGCTTTCAAAATTTATCTCTTAAAAACATTTAACTTAACGGTAAATATGTTGCTTATTTTTTGGTAGGTTTTGACTTATTTAGTCCCTCGAAGCGTGAGGCATTACTACACAGTTAATGCCCTTTATATAAATTATATATATTTATGAAAAAAATGATGAATTTTTTTCATTATGAGGTTTTTTTCACGCTGACTACTTGATAAATTCTTATAAAGATTTTATCCTATATTATATTATATATATATATATAGATATATAGAATCTCCTATTAACACCTTCTTTCCATCTTTGCTTTTAAAAAAGAAAGGTGTGAGTGGAGAAGGAAGGTGAAAGCTTTACTTTATACACACACACATGTATATATATGTGTGTGTGTGTGTGGCTTTTATTTCAATGGTTACTAGGAACTTGCAAGATGTTTCATTTAGGGATCAGCACATTATATTCAGGTTCACCAGAGTATAAAACATAACCACACACACACACACACATATATATATATATATATATATAATTATGTGTATTTCTTCTATCTTAATGAATAAATTCTCTAACGGTTTTTTTCAAATGAATCAAGTCATAACCTTATCCATCTATTGTTTTCATAATCGGTCATAATGTCTTACGTTTAAGATGATTCCCATGCTTTCCCTGATGAGAAGGTTACAATTTTAATATCAAAGATCCCTATGGATCACACAGGTTGTAATCCTTTGAAACATATGTAGGAATAAAGTATGCAATTATAACATGCGTTTTCTCCATTCCTTAAATTCTTCAATATATATATATATATATATATATATATATATATATATATATATATATATACATGCGTGTATATACTAGAGAGAGATGGAAGATATAACAAGAAAAAAAGGGTGGATGGAGAGAGAGAGAGAGGGGACTGAAAAGAAGGAAAATTATTATTATTGAGGGATAGAAGAAGAAAATATGAAAGAATTTATATATTTTTAATGAAAATGGAAGAAGATATGTTTTTGTGAATGTCATAAAAAGGATAAAAATATTATTCTTATTAATATTTCAGGGTCAGTAAAATAAATACCAGCTGAGTACTGGGGGAACAATGTAATCAACTGGACCCCTTCCCCAAAAGTTCTGGGCTTGTAACTATACTCGAAAAGATTACTATTATTATTATTATTATTTGTATCCAATTGTGAATATTGTTATATGGAAGATGAAACTATTATTATTATTATTATTAAGGCGCTGATCTAACACAATTGTTAGCATGCCAGGTGGAATGCTTAGCGGTATTTCATCTGCTACATTCTGAGTTCAAATTCTACCGAGGTCAACTTTGCCTTTCATCCTTTTGGGGTGAAATACTGGGGTCAATGTAATCATCTAGCCCCCTCCATCACAATTTCAGGCCTTGTGCCTATAGTAGAAAGGACTATTATTGTTATTATTATTAATATTATTATTATTATTATTATTATTATTATTTATGTTCTGCATTCAAGCTCTGCTGAGGTTGACTTTGCCTTTCATCCCTTCGGGGGGGGGGGGGTGTCAATGCAGTTGCCTTATCCTTTCCCCCTCCAAAATTTCGGATGTCATACCAAAATCAGAAATTATTATTGTTATTGTTATTATTATTATTATTATCATTGTTATTATCATTACTGTCCCTTTGTGATCATTGCAAGCATTTGCAACAATAGAAAAGAGTCAGTAGGTAAGAAGAGAAGGAGGAGGAGGAGATGAAGAAAGAGATGTAAACTAGTTAAAAAAAAAAATGAGAATAAAAAATAAAACAGGTCAAAGGTAAAAGAAAAACAAACAACAAAAAATAATGGAAAAGAGAAAAGCAAAAGAAAAAAAATTTAAATAAATAAAAAAGACAAAAAGAAAGAAGCATTACAACATATTTATATTTTTATTTGATTTTTTTTGTTGATTTTATTTTGAATTTTAGTTTTATTAAAATTTTGAATTCAAATTGTTGAAAGAAATTTGTAGAAAAAGAGTGTTAGCAATTATTATTATTATTATTATTATTAATATTTATTAATTATTATCATTAATTATTGTTAGTAATTATTAATTAAATGTTTTTGTATTCACAGTTTATGAGTTGACTGCTGGGAAATGAAAAAAAAAAACAATAAAAACAACAAAATGAAGCTCCCTTTCCAAAATAATGGTCTGAAGACTTTCCAGAAATTATGATGATTATTGTAATTATTTTCACCTTTCATCCCTTCGGGGTTGATAAATTAAAGGACCAGTCAAGTACCGAGAGGAAGGCACATGGCCTAGTGGTGAGGGTGCAGTGCATTGTTTTCTTGAGCGAAACACTTCACTTCACTTTGCTCCAGTCCTCTCAGCTGTAAACGAGTGAATCTACAATGGACTGGCATCCCATCCAGAGGGAATGTAATGACCACAGTCACTTACACACCATGGCAATTGGGGAACTTCCCCCCCCCCCCAGTCCTACAGCACAAGACAGTATAATGTCTACATCTAAGTACTGGGAGTGTTAATGCCATGCACTCACCCATCCTTTTAAAATTGCTGGTCTTGGGCCTCAATCAGAAAGCAAAGCATTATTATCATTATTATCATTATCATTATTATTATTATTATTATTGAAGAAAAAGTAGTAGTGGTGATGTTGGTTACTAATTACAGACTGAAAATACACCAAGCAAAAGACACATTCCATATATTCTAAACAGTTTTTGTTTTTCTAAACCTCTGCAGACAAGATATGATGG